>NC_137000.1:23473689-23518689 GCF_032717465.1 Coenobita brevimanus | reverse complement strand
GAAAATAGATGGTACAGGGGGTATGGGAAGGAAATTGGAGGAAGGTGAGGAAATGAGGAGAAAGAAAGAAGGAATAAAGAGAGGAGAGGGAACAGAGAGAGAAGAGGGATAAGGAAAAGAGTAAAGGTAAGAGGATTAAGGAGGGGAGGAAAGGAGACCTAGAGAGGAAAAAAGGGGGTAGGGGGAAACGCCAGAAAAGGAAGGAGAGGGAACAGAGCAGTAGGGAATAATAACGGAGGAATAAGAAACGGGAGGAAATGTCAACAGGAAAAAATGAGATGAAACAGGGAGGGAGGTGCAAAAGAATGTGGTAAAGGAAAGTGAATAGGAAGGGCTAGGAGGGTAAGGGGAACAGAAATATCGCAAATGAGAGGCACATATGAAGGACGAAGACAAGATGAAGAATAAGTAGAAAAAACATTATGAAAAAAGAAAGTAAGGGTTGTAGTCTTAAACTGTGGGCAGGAGTTCACCTTGCCCTGCCCTTATCTTTTGGTACTCTTAACGCACGAAAGGGAATGCGTTCCTGGCGAACAGGAGAGGATTACCTGAGCGTAGAACTGGAATCCGATGGGAGTTTCGCAGCACACCTTCGCCATATTATAGTAGTCTTGTGCAAAGAAAACGATGTAAACTGTGAGGGACCGTATGGTGTGTGTGATGGGAATTTTAATGTAATGATAAAACCATTGTGTAAAGGAAGAAAATAAGCGTTTAATAATCTTATCGTTTTAAAAGTCTTCACTGTTTCTCCGTAGTTGGTTAATTTACGACGACACGAGACCAAATATGAGATACTGTATCCACTTCCATTTTATTTTTCAGTATTTCTACCAAGCTGTTACAGATATGGTTCATGATACTTTTTTAATTAGTTTGCTTAGTTCATGAAATGATTCCTACAGTAAAGAATGGTCGAGTACAACCTAAATAGACGACTCGTGCACAGCCAAATAGTGTGAATTATTAATTTTCATGTTTGCGTTCGGTAAACTTTTACAAGTCCGCACTATTTTGTTTTGGCTTGGCAATACAATTTTCTGGTGTACTTAGGTGTGACACGAAGGAATTTGACCTTTATTTTCGGTGCTCGTGATTGGTTTTCAAATTAACCCCCCCCCCCGATGTCTTGGCGGACTGGTGGGATTTCGGGGTTCTGGGTGGAAAAATATCAAAAACAAGCATCTGGGGCACAAATGTAGTCCAAATCGGTATGACCAGCCAAGGCGTATTTGTAGGGTTATTACTGACCGCATGAACCCCTTTGATGCTATGTCTGACACCTAATGTTCCCTACGGTACAGGTTCTCCACAACCTGTATGCATACTCTTATACAGAGTATTCAAGAACAAATGCCAATCTTTAATAATAAAAGAGGTAAGAATTGCTAAAATTAAGAGATTATATTGTATGAACTTCTTTCTTTCCTCGTCCTTCTGCCTAAGGGTGACTTTACACTCCCTCGTTTGTCTTTCTTTCCTTCATTCTATCGTCTTCCTTTTGTCTGTGGGTGACTCTACAATGAGTGACAAGCCAATTGGTTTCCTGTACACCAGGAAACTATTTACTACGCTGGGTGGTAACCATATAACCAAATTTTGGCGCCTGGTGATTTAGTGGGTAATTACGGCGCTCCAATCGGATTAAGCCGGTGAAGGTTTATATCCAAGGGGTAGTTGGGGTTTATTGCTCACGTAATGTCACTCAGGGATGAGTGAGGCTGGTCATTCTCATCTTGAATGTCAGGACCAACTTGCCTAGCCCCGGGCTCCTATGGTCCTTATGGGGCAGCGCAGGATTGGATGATGATGATGATGATGAGAATCTTAGAAAGTCTTCTTTTTTTTTAAAGATATTAAATTTTAAAATTAATCAGGGTTACCAACTGTTTGCCGCGACTACCCATACGAAGGGGTGCCTTTGAACGCTTTCAAGATTACCACTTGCGTTGAAGGAGTGAGCTTCCACTTCGAGGGGGATGCGGGCTACCTTTGCCCTCACTTTCAAGACTACGGGAGTAAGCGTGCGAGAGTGACACATATAAAAAAAAGGAAGAGCACAGTGTGAATGGAATGGTAAATATTATGGCAAATGTGAGTAAAGACAATAAAGCAAATTAAATTATGGAAGTAGTGGAAACGTTGAAGTGGTAATGGTATTCAATGTGTTAAAGAAAAAACGAGGAATTGGTTGGAACAGGTGAGGAAATAAGATGCATTACGGACAATAATCATTCGTAAATAGACAGAGAGAGAGAGAGAGAGAGAGAGAGAGAGAGAGAGAGAGAGAGAGAGAGACAGACAGACAGACAGACAGACAGACAGACAGACAGACAGAGACAGACAGACAGACAGAGACAGACAGACAGACAGAGACAGAGACAAAGACAGAGAGACAGAGACAGTAAGAGAGACAGAGACAGAGACAGACAGACAGACAGACAGACAGAAGATTAAGATGATAAAAAATGTGGAGGTAAAGAGAAACAGACCCAAGAAGAGCAGTCTGTCAAGGGAAATACTGCAGATATTATGGTAGATAATTGGAAGAATCTGTTTTCTTTGCAAGACATTAATGACGGTAAAACGTCCAGGCTGGTGGCAGAAAAAGGACACAGTGTACGAGGAACAATTTGACAATACGAAACGTCAGCATGAAATATCAGTATGTATCTCGCAGTTATTTATTTTATTTATTTATTTATTTTTTTGTTCTTGTCACTCCCAGACGACTGTATCCGCTCAAGCAGGACTTCTACTACTGAAGATATTGTGATGTGATAACGAAGAAGGGCAGTATGTGTAAAATAGAGCCAACAAAGAAAAGATGAGGAAAAGAAAACATGAAAGCAAACTGAGTACAAACAAACAATTCAGAATTCTTAATATGACTGTACATGGACGATAAAAATCTATGGCAAAAGGTGAAATAAAAAGCAATGACATGAAGGGAGGTGGTGTGAGTGTGGGTGTATGTGCCTGTGTACCCAGGGTGGCGTGTACATGAATGTATTCCACCGTGTGTATACGAGAGGCAATGTTTGACTTGGAGTGCGTCCCTGTGAGTGTGTTTGCTGTGTGGGAGGGAGCGATAGGGGAGAGGTTTTATAGTGGATGGAAGATGGTTCAAATGGCTGAGCGTTCCAACTTAATGTACAGTCCGTACATTGCACTCACTGACAGGAAGAATGTAATCCTACAGAGTTTCTAGACAATGGCTCCCCATTTCAACGCACACACACACACACACACACACACACACACACACACACACACACACACACACACACACACACACACACACACACACACACACAGAAGCATCTAATAAGAATTTTAAAACTCATTTACACTGGAATCTATCACTCTCATTCTTCCAGAGGACAATTCACTGTAATAAGTAATATCTTCTAAGATAAAGTATATATATATATATATATATATATATATATATATATAAATTTTTTTATTTTATGTAACTTATTTGCATATTCATAATTACATGGCCACCGCGTTATCGATTTATGATAAAGACTTGGTATACTGTTGAAAACTGTATTAATGAAACTGTCTTGCCGCTGGGGAACGTTACCAACATTAAGCCTTTAGTACTCAATATCCTCAACTGAGATCGGACATGGGCTTTTTGGAAGTAAAATGAGAAGTTTAGGACTAGAAAGACGTAAGCGTTTTTTTTATTTTATTTTATTTTATTTTTTTTTTTCAAATAAGAAACTAGCGTTTGAACTTAAAATTTTGCTACTAGAACTTTATGAAGATATCGATTTTTTTTAAACAAAAAAGTGGAGATTTGCATATGCACTAAATATAGCAATGCAAAAGCAGTTTACTGAAATATATAACTGTCGTATTCTGGAATTTAGCGCAAGTATATTCATGTAACAACGTATGGAAGTGAAGCTTGGACGTTGTTGGAAGGACACAAGTCAAGCGTGAAAGCAGTGGAAATGAGTTGTTTAAGAGGAGCCTGTGGAGTCACATGGAGAGACAGGCTGACGAATGAGGATATAAAGGACCGTTGTGGTGTGGATGTGGATGTGATAGGAAGTGTTATGAGGAACACACTGAGGTGGGTTGGTCATGTGGAGAGGATGGAGGGTGAAAGACTGACGAAGAGAGTGTATGTGAGTGAGGTGGAGGGAGGAAGAGGGAGGGGGAGGCCGAGGTTGAGATGGAGGGATGGGGTGGAGAGGTATATGAGAGAGGGGGGTGTGAGTTGGGAGCAGGGCAGTAAAATGGGGGGGGGGGACAGGAAGACGTGGAGGCGATTTGTTTGTGGCCACCCCAAACGGGATTGAGGCGTCTGGCAATAGATAGATAGACAGATATTCATATAATTACAGCATGATTACTTCCTAACTCATAGAACTGTTGAGGTGGATCTTGTCTCATTTGGAACAGGAATAGCTGGACAATGTTGCTGTATGACTAACACCATGTTTAGGACGAGCGCGCGCGAGCGCGTAAATACATGAAACATCTGCAACAAACAAAAATATTAGTGCTAAAAAAGATAACAAGGATACTGCTTGTGGGACAAGTACGTTTTTCACTCCCTGACTGTTATGATGTTTATTGCTAATGGACAGAAAATAATATCGACAACTTCCCTACCCATCAGTTGTTTCTATGGATGTAAGGGTTTGATATTATTACTTCTCAACAGCATTTTGACCATACTGGCAATACCAGAATGACTTAAATGCAATTGTCATAGGACGGAGGACGTCATGGGGAAGCCAGTGCTACACAAAACTAATATTCTGTACGGCGACGCACCTCTTAGTCAAGGAGAGGGGTGTTTGGACCGGTAATCATCGCGACAATGAGCCAGGAGGCGGAGGTAGGCATGCTATGTTCCCTTCCAAAAAATCCCACGCACAATTGGCAATAATGGATTAATTAGGGACAGTTTGTCAACATTTCACATGAGTTAATTCACACGGTTTGACATTACAGGTATTTTGCATTGTGCCTGTCATAGTTGGAACCACAGTAAAATGGTAATCAGTAAGGTAATTATACCTGTAGGTTTAGGATAACATACAGTGTGACAGGAAAACGGCAAACATATTTACCTAAGATCTTTTTAACTTGCATGCTTATCTTCTTCACAACTGTTGGGTCCGAGTTTCACCTGCGTCGTTGTACGATGCCAAGTCATAATGAGCAGCACGTGCTTGCTCTGGTGCTGTTGATGTTTCTCTGGTGTTGGGCAACATCGTAAATAAAAAAATAGGCGTTCACACCACAAATGTGGGACGTGTCCGAGCGAACAAGGTTGTATTTTTTAACTTTTTAAAGCTGAATTTAGCTTTTGCTGGGGGAAATGACAGGTAGCAGTGGATAAAAATTTTCATGACAGTTCCAGGGGTCCGGTATGCCGTGACTGTCCTACATGTTGATGTTCTGTTCTTGCCTTGTGGAAATGTTTCGTTTTTTTTTTTTTTTTTTTTTTTTTTTTTTTTTTTTTGGGGGGGGGGGGATAAAAACTCTGGTACCACTTGACAATATTCGTGACAGCTTAAAAATTAATGCATGCCACAACAGGTTCCTTAACTGAGAGGAAAGCAAAGTTTTGGTGTTCTTGAAGCAGAAGAATTTTGCAAATTGAGACATGAATTTTACACAAGAGATCTCTTCAGATGTATGGTAGTTTCGTTCGCTTCGCTCACTCGAACAAATATATCGTCACCACACTTATACCGAAAAACTTTCAATTCCTATTTTCAGAGGGTATGTTGCTCCTACCATGCTCCATCACCCACCTCCATCTGCACCCATCCACTCCTTTCCATCCACCTCGATCTTTTTTTGTTCCCCATCTCATATTAAAGTTTTAAGAGAAAAGTGCCCCCACCGCAAACGCCGGCCCTCATACAATAACCACTTTCATAGGAAGGGTTTGTTTCATCCTGTCTCATCGTGCATCTGCCCATCCGTCTTCAACCCTCTCTCTAAGCACATCACAATTTTTTTTTGGGGGGAAGACTGCTCCAAATGCAAATCCCGCCCGTCATACAACAGTACTTGTAATTCCACCGTGCCCCACCACCCACCATCATCTCAGTCCATCTCTCTCACTTACTTTTCCTCACTCCAGCCAATTTTTGACACCATATCATTGAGATACCTACATACAACACCCATTCTGACAACATATACTTCACCACCTAGCATGAACTAGTACTCAGCATCATCGCACTCATGCTCACTTGTTTTTGTCCACCCCACCAAGTCCTGAAAGATATAAACTGACGAACGAGTGTTTTAAAAACCATTTGCCACTGAGGCTTATTATATCGTGGCTTAAACAGTCTGCACTGGTCTAAACCAACCTGAAGGACTTGAAACGTTTTTAAGGACCAAAAAGACCTTACTCATTGCACTAAAATGGCTGAGCGCACAGGTCTTCACAGGCATGACCTACATCTAGATAATCTATCTATCTATCTATTGCCAGACGCCTCAATCCCGTTCGGGGTGGCCACAAACAAATCGCCTCCACGTCGCCATGTCCCCCGCCATTTCACTGCCCCGCTCCCAACTCACACCCCCCTCTCTCATATACCTCTCCACCCCATCCATCCATCTCATCCTCGGCCTCCCCCTCCTTCTTCCTCCCTCCACCTCACTCACATACACTCTTTTCGTCAGTCTTTCACCCTCCATCCTCTCCACATGGCCAAACCACCTCAGTGTATTCCTCCTAACGCTTCCTATCACATCCGCATCCACACCACAACGCTCCTTTATATCCTTATTTGTCAGCCTGCCTCTCCATATGACTCCACAGGCTCCTCTTAAATAACTCATTTCCACTGCTCTCACTCTTGACTTGCGTCCTTCCAGCAACGTCCAAGCTTCACTACCATACGTTAGAGTTGGTATCATAATACTGTCATGTAGTAACTTTTTCACTTCCATGCTCACTTCCCTGCTTCTTATCACTGCTTTCAAGGAACCAGCAACCTTTCTTCCCTGCTGTACCCTTTCAAGCACTTCACCCTCCAAACCTCCATCCTTACTCATCACACTACCCAAGTACTTAAACGTACTCACATTTTCCAATTCCTCACCATCCAATCTCGCTGTACATTCACTGACTTCACCTCTCTCAAAGACCATCACTTTACCCTTCCCTACATTCAGCTTTAGATTCCGATTCTTACACACTCTCCCAAACTCATCCACCAAGCCTTGCAGCTCTCCTTCGTCTTCACTCAACAACACAGTATCATCTGCAAAGAACAGTACAGGGAGTTTCCAAACACTACGCTTTCTCACCAGGGCCACTCCAACATCCACTACCCTACCTTGTACCTCTTTTATTACCCCATCCATGTACAGATTGAATAACCATGGAGACATGACACATCCCTGTTTCAACCCAACCTTCAAAGAGAAAAATTCATTCAGTTCGCCATCCACACGTACTGCAGCCTTAGCACCATCATACATACTCTTCAAGCATTCAACAACTTCCCATCTACTCCATATATTCTTAATACTTTCCACAATCCTTGTCTATCCACCCTGTCATATGCTTTCTCCAAATCCATGAAAGCCGCATACAACTTCTTTCCCTCCTCTAGAAACTTTTCCACTAAAGATCTAAGAATGAATATCTGATCTACACAACCTCTTCCCTTCCTAAAGCCTCCTTGTTCTTCTCCATCTAATTCCTCTGTTCTTTCTCTAACTCTGTTAATAAGTATCCTACCATACACTTTCCCTATTATATTAATAAGACAGGTGCCCCTATGATTACCACACACTTCTTTTTCCCCTTTTCCTTTGTACAAGGGAATAATTATACCTGACTTCCAATCCTCCGGGACTCTACCTTCCTCCCAGGCCAATCTGCACATTTTCCACATCCATTCTACTACTATCTCTCCCCCATACTTCAGCGTTTCACCACACACTCCATCAATTCCTGGGGCTTTCCGCAATTTAACTTTCTTCATTGCTTCCACAACTTCTATCCTACTGATTTCTTCCTGTCTTCTCACCTCCCTCCTTCACCCAGCCATTCTCCAGCCACTTATACTCGCATTACTTCCATCCTCTATGTTCAACAATTCCTTAAAGTGTTCTCTCCATCTGCTCACTTTTTCTCCCTTCTCCACTAATAATCTACCATTTTTATCTTTCACTCCCCTACTAACTTCACTTCCACCCTGTCTTACTCTTTTCACCTCTTTCCAGAACATTTTCTTACAGTCCCTCCACTTTACACTCAAGTTCCTTCCAAATTCCTCATCTGCTCTCTTCTTACTCTCTCTTACTAATCTTTTCACCTCTCTCTTTCTTTCTACATATAACTCTCTCTTCCGCCTCTCAACTTCTTCCACGTCCCTATTTCTCTACCATTCATTGTATGCTTTCTTCTTTTGTGGCACAGCCTGTCTCACCTCTTCATTCCACCACGCTGTTCCTTGCACACCCCTCCGTCTTCTCTTCATCCCACACACCACATCACATGCTGCACATATTTCTTCTGTAAATATCCTGCACACACCTTCCACGTCCCCCATCTGCCCCAATTCATATTTGCCCAATCGTTCTTCCACTTCTCGTTTACTCTGCCTTTTTCTCATCCTCTTGTAACCTTTCCACTCTTCTTACAAATAATCCTTCCTAGATGATCCATTATGCCAAATGGAAGTGTTGGGAGGGAAGAAGACACAGGTTAGAGATTGACTTCTGTATTTTTCTTTTCCATTTCGGGCTACAGAGAACACATCTTTAGAGAGTCTGAACATAAAATGATAGAGCCGAGATATATATGCTCCTGGAAATTTCCTCCCTCTTCTAGTGTCGCAGCCTGATTGGCTACCTCTATGAATATTCGGTCGTCCTATCCCATCCATAACTGCAACATTAGCGCTATCCTTGCTGTATATCTACATACTGTAGTCTGAAAAATCCCTCCCTGTGGTTAGATACATTTTTTACACAAATGTGAGCTGGAATAAACATTTTTCTCATTTGTTTATTCAGATCTTTCTCAGTGACTGTAGCTTCTTTCCACATGGGCAAATGATTGCGCTGATCTGTGTGCAATACTAGAGAATTAGATACTCTTTGACACCGTACATCTGCTTTGTGTTTTACTTTCCTTATATCCATTCCTCGTCCCGTTTCCCCTATGTTCGTTTTCGAGCATCCACTGCAAGGTATGCCATTCTCATTTTACTTCCTTTTAATTTTGTTTTGACTGTTTACTCTGTTTTACGTCCTGAGGATGCTGCGATCTTAAGGCGTGCTTTCTGTAAATACTTGTTAGTAGTTGAAGCTTTGACAGGGCTGAGGAAACATATATATCCTGTATTGTCATTATCTTATTGAACGTTTGCCTTATCTCTTCTTTCTTATGTCAACTGTCTTCCATTTTAGCTTTACTCTTGCCGGGCTGATTCTTTGTAAGTAGCTTACCTTTCCTCAGTTATCATTGAATAATCAGTGTAATTTGTACCCCATACTAGGCTCGTAGCGTGGCCCTTGCAGATCCTCATTGTGTCCCAGCTGGACAAAAGGTAACAGCATGACTATCAGATAGCATAATTTCTAAAGGGCCTCTATTAATGTATCTTATCTCATCCTCTATGAATGCAGTACTGCAAATTCTGTACGCCTTTAGGAAAATTCTATAACAACTCTAGACTTGGTTCTTGCATTCTTGGCTGGTTTACTGTAAACAGAGTATTCACTCCCATCGTCTGTTCTTCATATTATAGTATCTAAGAATGGGAGTTTTTCTTCTCTCTCTTTCTTTCTTTCTCTTTTTCTGCTATGAACTGTATGTCATCATTCGCGTCGTTTACAATTCTCTCTCTCTCTCTCTCTCTCTCTCTCTCTCTCTCTCTCTCTCTTTTAAGAATTTGGTACCCTGAGGCACAGTTGCTAAGATACTGTCCACGTATCTGTACCAAATTACACTCCTACCCATGATTCTCCTATAGCAGTCAGCCTCTAATGCCTCTGTACGAGTATATAGGCAAGCCACGACGGTTGACTACTATACTGTAGGAGAATCATAATGTAGGTAGGGGTACCACACACACACACACACACACACACACACACACTCTCTCTCTCTCTCTCTGTTACACACACAGTCTTTCCTCTTGCGAAGGACGAGAGTAAACTGTTTCTTCACTTATGTGAATTGTGAAGGGACCTTGAAGTGGACATGTAAGGACCATGATTCCATTCTCCGAAGTTTAGTGCAGTTTTATAAATCACAGATTTTTGTTTTTTTTTCAGGTGTAATTATTGGTAAGCAATGAACTTGGTATGACACTAGAGTAGCTGAGGAATGACGAGATGGAACTACAGCAAGAGGCACCTTATCGTGATAAAGAACTTAGTTATCACGTATGGTAATATGCAGGAACAAAAAATGAAAGGAGGAAGAAGAACACGTATTACGGCGATGGCCATATGGGTAGCGTTTACTTAGGTAAAAGGACCATGAATACATCGGATGGGGAATGGGGAAAGGCTGGAAGAAACATACTCGATGTTTGCCTTGTTAATATATTGCTAAAACGAGCAGCATTTTGGTTCTTCTGTATTATCTTTAAGATCATTAACTCTTAAAAAAAATCCATACGAACTAAATAGAAAGACTTGAAAATTAAGGATAATGTTCAGGCCTACTACATGATTTATTGTGTTTTTGTCATAATGAATAATCTTATGAATTACGTCGATAAAATTGTCGAAATTTGAGTTGAGGAAAAAAATAGGGACTGAGGAGTACAATATATGGATAATGATGAGCTGATCCTTTTAGTTGGAAGAGGATCGGGAAGTGATGCCCTTACTGTACACGGCCAATCAATGCACGAGGTGATCTTGATGCCGTCGACCTTACGAGAGGTAGCTGAAGCTCAGGACTACGACGGCCTTGCAAAAGGTAAGCTTAATATATACTTCGTCACACCTACAAGCACTGTATTCCTCCTCTGTCCAAATTCTTGATTACTCATTACCTGTGTCAGTCATCCCAGCTTCTCCACTGTCCTCTTTCTAATTCTTTACACGGGTCACTGCACTGCTATTTTCCCTACACTCTACTCGTACTATCCTGTAGTTCCTCCTCCTCCACAGCACTACATTACCTCACTTGAAAGGCTTTACGCTTCCACATCCTTACACTTCAGGATGATTACTACTTGCTCTCCAAATCTTTCAACACTTTTGAATATATATATATATAGAGAGAGAAAGAGAGACAGGCTGACGAATGAGGATATAAAGGAGCGTTGTGGTGTGGATGTGGATGTGATAGGAAGCGTTATGAGGAACACACTGAGGTGGTTTGGCCATGTGGAGAGGATGGAGGGTGAAAGACTGACGAAGAGAGTGTATATATATATATATATATATATATATATATATATATATATATATATATATATATATATATATATATATATATATATATATAACCCATTAGCGTCCAGTGTCCTAAGTATAGGAGGGAACTGGGCTTTTTCAGAATTTAATAAATAAGAGGACCCCGGGGTAGGGACCTATGAGCTTCGCGACTATTAGCCGACAGGCAGAGGGCGGTACGCCTAGCACCCTTCCAGCAAAGTCCCTAGCACAGGCAGTCTGGGAGCTTCGGTTTTCCTGTCATTCTCTGACTAAATATATCTGTGCTGTTTACTTATCTCCTAATTCTACTGACTATCAAAAATTCTTTGACTATCTTACTTCTACGATGGAACACATTCTATCCATTTCTCCTTTCTCTGAAATCTCCATTCTTGGAGACTGAGTGAAGACGAAGGGGAGCTGCAAGGCTTGGTGGATGAGTTTGAGAGAGTGGGTAAGAAACGGAACCTAAAGGTGAATGTAGGGAAGAGTAAAGTGATGGTCTTTGAGAGAGGTGAAGTTAGTGAATGTACAGCGAGGTTGGATGGTGAGGAATTGGAAAATGTGAGTACGTTTAAGTATTTGGGTAGTGTGATGAGTAAGGATGGAGGTTTGGAGGGTGAAGTGCTTGAAAGGGTACAGCAGGGAAGAAAGGTTGCTGGTTCCTTGAAAGCAGTGATAAGAAACAGGGAAGTGAGCATGGAAGTGAAAAAGTTACTACATGACAGTATTGTGATACCAACTCTAACGTACGGAAGTGAAGCTTGGACATTGTTGGAAGGACACAAGTCAAGAGTGAGAGCAGTGGAAATGAGTTATTTAAGAGGAGCCTGTGGAGTCACGTGGAGAGACAGGCTGACGAATGAGGATATAAAGGAGCGTTGTGGTGTGGATCTGGATGTGATAGGAAGCGTTATGAGGAACACACTGAGGTGGTTTGGCCATGTGGAGAGGATGGAGGGTGAAAGACTGACGAAGAGAGTGTATGTGAGTGAGGTGGAGGGGGGAAGAGGGAGGGGGAGGCCGAGGATGAGATGGAGGGATGGGGTGGAGAGGTATATGAGAGAGGGGGGTGTGAGCTGGGAGCAGGGCAGTGAAATGGCGGGGGACAGGGCGACTTGGAGGCGATTTGTTTGTGGCCACCCCAAACGGGATTGAGGTGTCTGGCAATAGATAGATAGATAGACCATCACCTTCGGCTCTCCTCTCCTTTCACTGATCCACCTGGTGAACAAGCCTACACCTTTTCTATCCTTAATGACCTAGAGCAGTTTGTACAGCACCATACCCGTATCCCTGACCGCCTTGGAGAGAGCTCCAACATCCTTGATCTCTTCCTTACAACTAATCCTTCTGCTTACACAGTTAATCTTTTCTCTCCGTTGGGTTGGGCTCCTCCGATCACAACCTTATCACCTTAACCTGTCCTATCATTCCGGTGCGGCCTGCGGACCCTCCAAAAAAACGTCGTCTCTGGCACTTTGGAGCTGCAGATTGAGAGGCCCTCTGGCAGTACTTCTTTGATTTTCCCTGGAATGATTATTGCTTCCATGGTCGAGAGCCATCTAGGTGTGCCTTGCGCATTACAGAGGTTATTCTCTCGGGCATGGAAGCATACATTCCTTTCTCATATCCTTTGACTAATGCACGAAAGCCTTGGTTTAATCAAGCTTGTTCTAATGCTATGTGCAACAAGGAGAGGGCCTATAAAAGGTATATACCGGAGCCAAACCACCCCTGAATCACATCTTTTATACATTTCTGCCCGGAATCGTGCTAAGTCTGTTCTTTGCTCTGCTAAAAATAATTTCATCCGTACAAAATGCTCTCAACTCTCTAACTCGAACTCTTCCCACTCTTTCTGGCACCTTGCCAAAAACCTTTCTAACAACGTTACCTCATCATCCTTCCCTCCTCTTTTCTACTCTGATGGCTCTGTAGCTATTTCTTCTACTGATAAAGCAGATCTCTTCGCTCAGACTTTCTCCTCCAATTCCACCTTAGACTATTCCGGTGCTGTTCCTCCATCACTTCCCCGCCTCTGACTTCCTCATGGCTAACATTAAAATGTCTTCAGCTGATGTATTATCTGCCATTGCTGGCCTCAGTACTAATAAGGCATATGGGCCTGATGGAGTCCCTCCTGTTGTTCTCAAGAACTGTGCTTCTGTGCTTACACCCTGCCTAGGCAAACTCTTTCGCCTTTGTCTGTCAACTTGTACCTTTCTTTCTTGCTGGAAGTTTGCTCTCATTCAGCCAGTCCCAAAGAAGGGTGACCATTCCCAACCCTCTAACTATCGTCCAATTGCTTTAACATCCTGTATCTCAAAAGTTTTTGAGTCTATTCTTAATAGAAAAATTTTAAAGCATCTTTCCTATCACAACCTTCTTTTTGATCATCAGTATGGGTTCCGTCAGGGACGCTCCACAGGCGATCTTCTCACCTACCTTTCAGACTCCCGGTCATCCTCCTTTCGGGACTTTGGTGAAAGCTTTGCCATTGCACTTGACATCTCAAAAGTTTTCGATCGAGTCTGGCATAAATCTTTAATTTCCAAACTGCCCTCTTACGGTTTCTATCCTTCTATCTGTGCCTTCATCTCTAGCTTCCTTTCTGGTCGTTCTATAGCCGCTGTTGTAGACGGCTATTGTTCTTCTAGATCTATTAACAGTGGTGTTCCTCAGGGCTCTGTCCTATCACCAACTCTCTTCCTTTTATTCATCAATGACCTTCTAAGCAGTACATCTAACCCTATCCACTCATACGCTGATGACTCCACCCTTCACTTTTCCATTCGATTCCCACAACGTCCATCTCAGCAGTTACTTCAACAGGCAAGTGATGAGGCTATGGCACACCTAATGGCTGACTTGGCTCGTATCTCTGACTGGCGTAAAAATAATCTGGTTGTTTTTAATGCATCAAAGACTCAGTTTTTGCACCTATCAACCCGACAAAATCTTCCACAGGTATACCCACTTATGTTTAATAATACTCAACTTAATCCTGCATCATCGTTGAACGTGCTTGGGGTTTCATTTGCTTGGGACTTGTCTTGGAAAGATCATATTTCATCTCTTGTAAAATCTGCTTCCAAGCGATTGGGTCTGCTAAGCCGACTCCATTCCTTCTTTGCCCCTGCACAATTGTTGACTCTATACAGGGGTTTTATCCGCCCCTGTGTGGAGTACAGCTCTCATGTGTGGGGAGGCTCCCCACATACAGCTCTTCTCAATAGGGTGGAGTCAAAGGCTTTTCGTCGCATTAACTCTCCCCCTCTTACTGACTCCTTTCAACCTCTGTCTCTTCGCTCCAGTGTTGCATCTTTATCTCTTTTCTATCGCCACTTCAATGGTCACTGCTCCTCTGAACTGTCTGCATGCATTCCTCCACTTCTACGACGGGTGCGTAGCACCCGTCTAGCAGCAAACTCTCACCCCTTTTCTGTCCAACTCTCTAATGCAAGAGTTAACCGTTACTCCCAGTCCTTCATTTATGCAACAGGTCAACTCTGGATCTGTCTCCCTCTGTCTGTATTTCCTGATTCCTATGATCTCCAGTCTTTCAAACGCAGTGTGTCCAGGCATCTCGAAATGAATGGATCTTGAATTTGGCTCTTTCTTGTATTTAGTTTTTCTCTTGGAAGGAACAGTTTTGCGGGCTCATTGCCTTTGGTTCCTTCTTCCTCACATAAAAAAAAAGATAGATAGATAGATAGATATAGATATATATATATATAGATAGATATAGATAGATAGATATACATATAGACAGATAGATAGATATAGATAGATAGATAGATAGGAAGATAGATACATAGATAAATAGGTAGATAGATAGATATAGCGTGGCACTTAGAGTGTCCTGTGACTTTGATCTTTGGTCTATTATTCTCAAAATAGACTATCTTCATCCTTGCCTGACATTTAACACATACACCATGTTTGGTCCAAATCAAATGAAAGCTGTTTGAGTAATGGTGTCGAACTTTTGGCCTTGTCACATGTCTTTGACCTTAGGCTGCATGCTCTCAAAGTCAAAATCACCCCATCCTTGCTTTGTCAGCTTAAATTGGATCAAAACTCTTTCTGACCTTGCCGTGTGACCTTGTCCTTTGACCTACTGATCTGAAAACAACGGTCCAACACCGAGAAGACACTCATTTCTCCCACGAGGTTTGGTCAAAACCAGATCATAACTGTTAGATATTTTGTTAGCACACTGACAGACAGAAATACATACTCGTGGCAAAAGAATACTCCACTCTCGCCAGCACAAGTGCGAGTGTAATAAATATCTTAAGCTACAACTGCCATATCATAAATATACTATACTTAATTTCCAAGACAGGTACAATTGAGGATAGAAAGTATTACTGGAATATTGAAATATATTAAACGTGGGTTGCAAATATATGGTGTTGTCCAAGATAATGAAAGTAATATACACTGGCAGGCAAGTTTGACCAATATTGTAAATTTCTTATGACTGCTTTGTATGAAAATGGGAATGTTGATGCTTTATGCTTCACAGAGTGCGCTTTAGTAAAGTTAAATTATTCTGAGCTGGGTAGAATAAAACAAGCGTGTTCTGTCACTGACGTGAAATGTTAATATGATTGCATTTCTCATGAGGATTTTTTTTTTTCTAGGTTTACCCTTGATATTCTTCTTATCAACAGTCATTACCACGGCCTCACGACTTTACTTTCAGGCCGATTGGCCTGATATTTACTATATCTCTTTGTCCGTATCTTGAGACAACATTCTCAACTTTTAGATTTAGCAATGTAAAATAATTTCATAGCCTCAAAAGTATATTAAATCTTTGAAGGAAATTGTGAAGTTAATAATCTAAACCCAACGTGAGGTAAGTACACTGCCTTGGGATATATCATGCCTTTGACCGCAGATGTTACCTCTCTAGCCTTAAATGTTTTGGGACGTAGAGGTTCTCACTGTTCGAGGCTATTGCAACTTTATTTTTTTATTAATACACTGTCCACTATATTATTAGTTCTCCTTTTTGTATTTGTTCCTTTATCTAGATCCTAACTACTCCTTTAAATGAATGGGAAATAGAGTAAGACTAATGATGCTGCTGCTGCTGATGATGATGATGATTATGATGAAGATGATGATGATGAGGATGAAGACCCACCCCGAGACTCTGGTGCTGGGTTAGTCTGGCAAAAGTGAGGCGAGGGTGAGGAACAGTAGATGGGTAGGAGGGGGTAAGGATCTCTCGAACAAACAATACCTTAGAGAGGAAGTGACAGGTGATTAAGAAGAGAGGCTGAAGGAAGGGAAGGCTGACCCAGATCCGTATTTATGAAGGAAAACTGATTATCACCCATCTCTTTCCATTGTATAACATTCTGGAAAGGAGGCGTTAACATTTTTCTGCATATAAACAAAATATTTTAAAGTGTCTGCCTTAATTCTGTCACACGAACCTCCTCCTCTGCCTATCAGCTTTTTTTTTTTTTTTTTACATCTATATGCTTTATGTTTCTCATGGATTTTAATGCTCGTGGGCTACTACTACGAATATTTTACTGGAATATCTTCGTTACACATGAGCGATAATATCAAAATATAGTTCAAACCTAATCCCACTGACTCAGTTAATGTGGAAAGTTGCTTCTCTCAACACCTGGCTTCACATACAAATGTCAAGGGTGTCATTACAGAAATGGCGGTTATGATACGACATTAACATTTGCTCTGAACGGACTTGTAAAGAGGTTTGTAAGGACAGTTGTTATCACTACTAAAGTGAGTATAATGTATGGCATGGTGACAAAAATACTCACACATCTGTAGTAGTAGTGGTAGCAGAAGTAGTAGTAGTTTGGGCATATGGAGAGAATGGATGAAGAGTGATTGGCGAAAAAGATAACTGGATCAGATGTGATGTGTGTAAGGCTGAAAGGAAGACCACGAACAGAATGGATGGAGTGTGTGAGAAGAGCGTTAGATGCGAGAGGGATGTCTGTAAAGCAAGGAAGAGTAGTTGCGCGTGATAGGGATGACTAGAGAGAAAGTGTGAATGAATAAATGGTGACGTAGTCCCGAGGGGATATTCTCCCACATTTTGATCAGGTCATGTGCGGGTAAGGCGATGGATCCATTATGATGTAGCAGGGGTAAACCAGCTCAGCTGTCAGGCCCTGCTGCGGATGTTGCTGATTGCACTGTGCAGTTGACCCTCGTGCAGTGTGGTGCAGTGAGGATCTGTCTCTTCTCTCCTTGGGAAGAAGATACAAGTAAATAAAAAACTGTGTTTGTGTGTGTGTGTGTGTGTGTGTGTGTGTGTGTGTGTGTGTGTATGGATGAGTAAATTGGGAGTGTGTTGTCCTGTCTCGGCTCCCCCCCCCCACTCTTTTGTGGGGCAAAGCAGCCTACGTTTATAGACAGATGAACAGATACGAGTAGTAATAATAATAACTAGTGAGGGACTCAGTGGAGCGCTTCATTCCGACAAGGGTAAATTAATTTCCAAACCACTCTTCATAATTGGTTACGTTTTCTCATCACTGATAAGTGTTTTGCAAAAAGCGTTTTCCTTTCCAGAATCTGTAAAACGATCCGGATCAGTCTCAAAAGTTAATCGATTGTTCTGTGGGACATGGGCTATGTACCCACGAAATTTAGTTAAAATCTCTTTTTTAGATTTTGAGGAATCGTGCTAACAGACAATCAAACAAACAAATAAACAAACAGCGGTGAAAACATACTCTGCTTGTCGGAGAGGATAATAATAATAATAATAATAATAATAATAATAATAATAATTAGAACACTGTAAAATTGTGCAAGTACATTTTGATAAAGAAAAACTTCCCACAGCCATTGCCTACAAGAAGCTGCGCTGTATAGGGATCTTGAGGTTAAGGTCATAAATCTTGTGCGTGTCACCTTGGGTAATCAGTCTCTAAATCCGCCAAGTTAGAGGCTCTTGCTTTAATCCTTCATGGAAAATTAGGTGACGTCCGGAATACCCGGAAAAGTGCCAGTTATTAACCCTAACCGATCTCAAAGAATAATCAACCGATTGAGACCATGTTCCTTTCCGCAGTGCAGCTACGTTAAGGCTATATTGCGGTAAAATTTCAACTTGATAACGTAAGCAGTTTCTAAAACTGCATCCCGGAATCGTTTTTTTTTTTTTTTTTTACATTCTGACTAATATCAGGTGATCCGACTGATGGACTGCCATCACATTTGGCCGGAAGAAGCCTCCAGCTGGGCGATTACCTTGACTAAAGTTTGAAAGCTGTAGGCCAAACAGCCTCCGAGTAATGGCCGTTTACTTTTTAGGAGGAAACAATGACAAGATTATTGACAAAACAAAAGAACTTCTTACAGGGATTTGGGAAGTTTTATTAATAATGACTGGCAACGGTAAGGAGCTGAGGCAGGGATGAAGTGATGTAGCAGATCTGAAACAACCCGTACAACTTCTTGCTTAACAAACATATTCATACTTACAGACGGCTCAGTGTATGAGACAAGTGTGTGATTAATAGTTTTGTATGAAAAATGCTATGATGTGTTGATGGTGTGCAATGCGAATACACGTAGGATGTTAAAGCAGGAAAGTCATCTTACTATATTTTCATCTTAATGACCAACACATGCAAACTCAGTGAACGAAATGTAATGGTTTACCGACATGTTCTATTAAAATAAGAGCAAAATCTCCTATGCGAGTCCTTGCTGCTTTGACGAAGTGCTTTCTGTCCGTTTTCTTATCGGTGTGATTGACTGCAGCATTTCATGCATGTACCGTACATTACACCTAAAAGTTCTGATGTATATCATGTATATATTAAATACCGACATAGTTTGCATCAGTAAAATACAAGACAGTATTAGGGTACAAAAAAAAAAAAAAAAAAAAAAAAAAAAAGCCTATCAGGAAGCATTATGAAAGAACCAAAGCGGACAATAATACGACCCGAGGATTTACCACACAAGGATTCTCACACATGTGGAAAGCTATTCTCACACATGTGGAAAGCTATCAGTCATGAAGCTGCCTCTTGCTTTATACCCCTTTACCATTTACCGATGATGTGAGTACCAGTAAAACATGCATAAGACTATAATTATATGGTTTGTTTTCATCTGACAATATCCGTAACCCCTTTCAGCTCAGTTAATAAGGTGTGTAATCGGATTGGAAAGTTGATTGGCCAATAACCAAGGAGACTCATGCCTGCCTCATAATCAAGACTCATCAAAATTCATACAATTACTACTTAGTATTTAGTTTGTGCAAGTAATCAAGTTCCCTCAAATGAAAGCAGACTTCCTGTAGTAAAAAAAAAAAAGTCCCTCGTATGCAAAAAGGTTTATTAATGATGTGTTCAATACTCCCACTATAATAGAGAAGAGCTTTCGACACTCGGTACACACACACCACAAAGCCAGTCAGGAGACAGGACGTGTGTGCTGGGCATTCCCCAGGTCCTGTCCTCCCCACTTACTCTATTTTTAATCAGCCCATACACCACTGACCGGGCTAATGTATGGCCCGGCCTGCACTATATGTGTAGGGAAACTTTCAACAACAACAACAACGACACTCGGTACACACACCACAAAGCCAGCCAGGAGACAGGAAGTGTGTGCTTGGCAATCCCCAGGTCCTGTCCTCCCCCCTTACTATTTTTTAACTAGCCCATACCCCACTGACCGGGCTGCGAAATTTTTTTTCCTGCCCAGTTCCGTCACTTTGCACATATGGCAACGTTGCCCTGTGTTTAGTTTGGCAACGCCGCGCAGCAGTGAGCCATATCGGATGCCAGGTTTAGTATTCATCACAATTATTTACCTTTTTTATACTTGACTATAAATATAATACCTGACTACCTATATTTCACATGGATTGAAAGAATAATAGACATAGAGGTCATATAGTTTTCGCTGCCTTAGCTTAAATAAATATAAAAAGGGGCCATACCACTGTCTTTACTTCGTCACTCGTCTGCTGAGAGAGAGAGAGAGAGAGAGAGAGAGAGAGAGAGAGAGAGAGAGATACTCTCTACACTTTGCTAAAATTAGTTATATGTTGATTTAATGAAAATGCGGTACGTCTTAGGGGTGGTACATGACTGCTCGTTGAGAACACTTATCAGTAACATATGTTGTAGGCCTATACTACTTTCCCTGTCATTTCTTGTCATTGCTCCCAGACGTACGATTCAATCAGCTGTGTTTACAATCGGCAATGGCGCATCACAGTGAGTTTATTTTTTTAATTCCTTGTTTCTCTTGATTTACTTATTTTGCACACAATGGTCTATAATGTCTCATGTCTGACCCAATGCCTGTCATCAGCACATGGGAAATAGCATATGGTGCCTGGTGCTGTGTAATATTTAATAAAGATTATACCGTAACAAATAAAGCTTTGCATTTCATGAAATACAAAAACCCTTCAAGCATACTTAACATGAAATAAAGGACATGAGAACATGAAAATAATCTGAAATGTAACCTGACATGATTTTACTAATATACCTAAGAAAAACAAGAAAATAATCTGAAATCTAACCTGACAAATGATTTTACTAATATACCTAAGAAAAACAAAAAAATAATCTGAAATTTAACCTGACATATATACCTAAGAAAATGTCTAATGAAACATTGATATTCAGGCATCATTGATACCAATATTTCCCAGCTTGCAGCAGAAATTACCAAGGTTAACCCTTAAGAATGATCATGAAAAGCGTTTTAGGTGATAAAATATTATGGGTCATTAACCTCTCTCTCTCTCTCTCTCTCTCTCTCTCTCTCTCTCTCTCTCTCTCTCTCTCTCCTGTAAACACAGCTGATTGAATCGTACGTCTGGGAGCAATGACAAGAAATGACAGGTAAAGTAGTATAGGCCTACAACATATGTTACTGATAAGTGTTCTCAACGAACAGTCATGTACCACCCCTAAGACGTACCGCATTTTCATTAAATCAACATATAACTAATTTTAGCAAAGTGTAGAGAGTATCTTCCTTGCATACTCACTTTTTATTGATGACCCTGCATGTTATTATTTTATACTGTTTCAAGCTCTCTCTCTCTCTCTCTCTCTCTCAGCAGACGAGTGACGAAGTAAAGACAGTGGTATGGCCCCTTTTTATATTTATTTAAGCTAAGGCAGCGAAAACTATATGACCTCTATGTCTCTATTATTCTTTCAATCCATGTAAAATATAGATAGTCAGGTATTATATTTATAGTCAAGCATAAAAAAGGTAAACAATTGTGATGATGGCTCACTGCTGCGCGGCGTTGCCAAACTAAACACAGGGCAACGTTGCCATATGTGCAAAGTGACGGAACTGGGCAGGAAAAAAAATTTCGCGACCGGGCTAATGTATGGGGCCCGGCCTGCACTATATGTGCAGGAAATCTTTGAACAAACGACACTCGATCAATGCCAGGGTTACAGCTGGAAGCGTTCATTACCCGTCCACACCCCGGAGGGGCTCGGGGACCGGTATTGTTTTCACTCGGTGTGTTTGTCTGTCTGTCTGTCTGTCTGTCTGTTTCTCTGTCTGTCTGTTAACAACTTTACGCGAAAACTACTGGTGCTATTTTGACTAAAATTACAAGGATGATGGGCTATGATCTTCCTATCACATGATTAAATTTGGGGCCAAATTGGGCCAAGGCCCAGGCTGTAGGCCTCCAAAACGTAAAAAAAAAAAAAGTAAAAAAGTTTTTTTCGCCATAACTCCTTTCAAATTCGTAATATCGACATGAAACCAAAACCTAGGGTGCATCTTTCAAATCTCCATCCTTTAACACGCCTCATTACATGAGGGGGGTCACCCCCTAGTTGGCGGTAGGGGGGTCAATGTTAGGTGAGTCGGACCTAAAATTTCAATTGGGCATAAAATTGCCATTTTCACCCGAGTTACTCCAAGTCTAATATGTGACATGTTAGACTGGATGTTATGTACAGTATATACGTCAGCACTAAAATGACTGCCGCGGACGGGTTTCCTGTGCCTTGACACCGCTTCTTCACAGAATTTTACTACCGCATTACACCTGGCCTGCTAGGTATCTACAGCCACACTCTGGTCTACAATTATGCGTCTGGTGTGTGTGTGGGGGAAGGGGGGATGTAGGCCGGCATATTAGAATAGTTTGCATCATTTTTCCAGTCCTAATCCTCACTCCTGTTAGCAGAATGATTGGGACTTTCTAGACTTGATGTTGCCAGTGTTGCTCTTGGAAGGAGTCAGAGTGTTTAATTACAACAACACACAACCTTCTCTCGCACCATATCCCTCGTATAAAATACCCACATCTCTTATTTCATGCTGTCTGTCTCGTGCTCATAAAGCCACGTAAAGTAACATAGGAAAAGAAGGTTAGAAAGTATTCGTACTTTAGTTATAGTTTTTTTTTTTCTTTTTCTAACATGGCTACAACCATGTCCACCACACTACTACTACTACTACTACTACTACTGGTGGTGGTGGTGATGGTGGTAACGGTAAATGGTGTCAACCGTCTTCCACTCCTTCGCCTTTATCATTCTTTCTCTGTATCTGTCCTCTCTTCATATTTCTCCTATCCTACCTGCCACTTTCATTTCATTTCCTTTCACATGAAAAAGCTCTGGACTCGTGACATACGTAATGGTTCTTCTAACCCAGGAAACCATTTACAACGTTGGGTGATAACCATGTAGTCAAAGTACGGGGTGATGTGGAACCTACTATGGTGTCCCGGTTAACTGGTTGGAGAAACGTAAATGCGACGTCCATTCGGGAACCAAACCTCCACAAACTTTAGCGCGTCTCGGTATGGCGATGTGTTGTCCACCACAAAGGAATGTCAGTTCACTGCACAGGACGGCCCTGCAGAGGCAGTTGCTTGACTACGGATGATGGGTCTGCTCGGCCAGAGACTGGGGTTATTCAACATTAACAACAACAACAATAACTACTGCTGCTGATGCTGTTACTGCTGCTGCTGATGCTGTTATCTAAACACACACACAGACACACACACACACACACACACACACACACACACACACACACACACATCGAGCTCAGGGAGACATGGTAGCTACATACTTTGGACAATCGTACTCAGCCAGCCACAACTACGTCTTTCCTCTCGGTATAAGTAAAAGCTGTATTCTCGTGCGGTTGCGAGACTACGTTGGACCTCCTGTAGACATGTGTGGCTCCTTTGATAGGCTGGTATACATCTCACCCACCATATTCAGAATGCCGTACGTTATATCTGTGTGGCTTTATGAAGGGGAAATGCTGCGCTATAGAACAAACAGAAAAATTGCGTAAGTTTTTGTTTGATCATCTTAATCTATAA
The DNA here is from genome assembly GCF_032717465.1 of Coenobita brevimanus. NCBI lineage: Eukaryota > Metazoa > Arthropoda > Malacostraca > Decapoda > Coenobitidae > Coenobita > Coenobita brevimanus. Next base: position 23,494,907 of record NC_137000.1, on the reverse strand, counting down.
ATCGGAATTAGTTTTGGAATGAGTTGTGCAAACCCAGAATTAAGGATGGGAGGAGTTAACGTCCCAGGGATGAGAGTGGAAAATTACTAATAGGTGGAAGTGAAATAATGAACAGATAGAGACAATATTTGTAAAAATTATGATGAAAGGGAATAATGCAAGTATAGAGATAGCAAACATTTTTTATTACAGTGATGTGCAGATAAGGGACAAGGTGCCAGATAAAGTGGTAAAGGGACAAGGTGCCAGATAAAGTGGTAAATGTAAAACTGAACAGAATTGTAAATCGGTTCAAGAATAGGAAGGCATCAAAGTTTGATGAGGTGTATGCAAAGACGAAGTGTAGTGGAGAAAGTGGAAAGAAATGTTTGCTGAAAATGTGTAAGCAAGCTTGGGTAAGTGAAACTTTTGTAGAAGTAGGCCGTAAGTGTGTCTTTTACAAAAAATGAAAGCAATCGACGTAAGTGTAAATCAGTTCTTGGTATAAGTCTTCTGAGTTTTGCAGAAAAAGTTTAAGAAATAAAAAGAACTGAAGAGCAGGAAATGGATATATCAGAAGGCCTGGTGAGTGGGGGAGGGTGTGTGGATCATTTACTGGTGGAAGCCCGTGCAAAGGACTGCAAGGTATTTATGGCATTTTGGATCTAAAGAAAATTATGTAACTGTAATTAAGAAAGGATTATGGAAAATTACATGTATGTATGATACGGACTGAAGGTTGTTACTGTTATTAATATTCATAGTGTTGCTAAAGCTTGTGAAAGGGTACGAGGGGTTCTAAGTGAGCGATATGATACGAGTGTGGGAGTGGAACAAAGATGTGTGATGTCCCACTGGCTATTCAACACACACACACACACACACACACACGTGTATATATATATATATATATATATATATATATATATATATATATATATATATATATATATATATATATATATATATATATATATATATATATATATATATATATATATACACACACGAGATTATGAGAGAAGTACCGGTAAAAATTACAGTCAAGGAGAGAGAAATGAGTACGTTAAAAATTGAGTGGAGAAGGGTGGATTTATACAAAGGATGTTTTGTCATCTGCTAATGATGAGTAAGAGCTTTCCAGATTGATGCTAAGTTTCATTGATGTTCGTGTTTTGGGATCAGAACGCCAATTTTTAACTGAGTAAAATGATTTCTGTTGAGAGAGAAGGCCATTCTCTGTGTGACGTGTTAGTGAACGGAGAGTCACTTGAATTGGTGAGGTTCGTACCTGAATTCAGTAAAAGAAAAGAGAGGAACGTGTGTAAACGAAGTGGAAAATTAAGTAGCACAGGAAAGGACAATGGCAGGTGGCGTGAAATCCTTGATACTTACAGAGGCCTGATTGTGCAGGTCGCAAGAGGACTGCATGACAGTGTTTTAATGCCCACTTACTAGTGAGACATTTCCGTGAGGCATGTAAACGCAAGTCAAGGGTAGGAGCAGTGGAAGTGGGGTGACTGGAGAATGTGTGTGGGGTGCTTCGTACTGAAACAATGAGATTCTTACACTGTGGTGCATGGAAAGTTGTTGACAATAAAGCTGAAGAGAGTGCTTAGATAGTGTGGGCATAATATGAATATAACGGATATGAACAAGGAGGTAAAAAGTGTAGAAGGAGGGAGGAGTGTGTCATAAATAAAGAAGAAGGTGGATGTATATGGTAAATGAGAGTGTAAGAAAGCGAGTTATGGTTGTTCATGAGGCTGGGGAACTGACATAGGATCGATTAGGTTGGATGTAGTATGCACGAAGGAGCACATGGAAAGGTTTGACACACTTTTTTTATTTTATTTTACTTGACATTCGTCAGAATTGCTCCAGCTTCTGGGTAATGTGAAATGGATCTGCAAAGAAGAATACCTCCCCCCCCCCTCCCCACACACAAAAAAAATGCGAATGGTCTTGCCCGAAAGGTGCAGTCAGGATTCCGGGGGCTTGAATTGTGAGTGAATGAGTGTCTCGTCCATTTCACTGGGTATGCTGTTAAGTAGCTCTCCTCCACGCTGTTCTTCCCTGTACTTGTTTTCTGGACCCTACCTTACCCAATAAACAAGTGGGGAAGAGATGCGTGGATTATAATGACGATGATGACACTGTCTGTTGTATGCTTAATCAACTTTGGTCACGCTGACATCTAAGGTATGTACAAAGTCGTTCACACTTATTTCACTAGATTACGGTAATTATTTTGACACGTTCCAACGGTAATTCCCCATGGAATTACCGTTGGAACGTTTCCATGAGTTTCCATATTTTTGTTTTAACACCAGTTTCACCTCTTCCCAATATTTTCTTGTTTCACGTCCCTAAGCTACGACCATCTGATCAAAGTCGGTCAGAGTTTTCTTTAACCTAACCTTACCCTGTCGTCCTTCCTCCGCCTTTACTACCTGCCTGAATGAGCCATAAAGCCCCCTGCCGCCAACCTGAGCCCCGAGGCAGCGGTGGGTAACTGAGTCCAACAGCGCCATGACTCTAATGGTAGGGTACAGCCCAGTCTGGCCTCCTCACTCTCTCATAAACTCCGCTGCTTAACCGCTAATAAGACCACTCACCCTGGTACGAGCATATATTCCGGCCGGGCAACAGATGCGGCTAGCTGCGTCAGAAAGTGGTGTTATCTTGCATTACCAGGATTTAGGGTTTATATTAATGGTATTTGCAGAACATAGTGTAACAGAACATCAAAAGTTTGCAGCAAATTTTAAGTGGAAATGACTGAGAGGCAAGAGAGAAGAGAACAGAGATAAGATGAAAGTATGGGAACTGGAAAGGGGAAATGCTTGGCAGAATAAAAGCGCAATGCTACAGAGATAATGAAGCTAATGAGGTGAATGGAAAATGGTGCAAAATGATAGCTGTAATAATTTGAAAAGCTGATGCCATAGTGAGTCCATCTAAACGAAACTATGAAAGAGAAACGCGATGTTGAAGTGAAGACATACAACCATTGTAAAATGGAAGAAAATTTTAAAATAAAGGAAGACGTAATAGCGCAAAAGCCTAGAGAAACATACAGGACCTAAAACAGGGAAATGAAAAGAGCTGCATATCTAGCAAAGGATGATGATGTGAGGCATCGTTTATATATATATATATATATATATACTGTATATATATATATATATATATATATATATATATATATATATATATATATATATATATATATGTGTGTGTGTGTGTATTATCATCCGGACGATATATATATTTGTGATAGGTGGGGGCGCTCACCATCCACTCACTCGATTTAATACTGCTCTCGGGTGTCTGCCCTTTCCTATCCTCCCTCCTTCTTTCCTTGCATCCCCTTCTGTCTTTCCTTCCTTCTTTCCTTGTCCTTCTGCCTATGGGTGACTTATGACTCCCTTTTCTGTCTTTCTTTCCGTCATTCTTTCCTATTCCTTCTGCCTGTGGGTGACTCTAAACTGAGTGACAAGCCAAATGGTTTCCTTTACACCAGGAAACTATTTACTACGCTGGGTGGTAACCATATAACCAAGTTTTGGCGCCTGGTGATTTAGTGGGTAATTATGGGGCTCCAGTCCGATTGAGCCGGTGAAGGTTTATATCCAAGGGCTGGTTGGGGTTTACTGCTCACGTATTGCCATTCAGGGACGAGTGAGGCTCGTCGCTCCCATCTTAAATGTCAGAACCAACTTGCCTAGCCCTGGGCTCCTACGCTCCTCACGGGGCAATGTAGGACTGAATTATACACACACACACACACACACACACACACACACACACATACATATATATATATATATTCACTCATTTTAAATGTCAGGACCAACTTGCCTAACCCCGGGATTCTACGCTCCTCATGGGGTAACGTAGGATTGGATGATGGATGGATATGGATATATATATATATATATATATATATATATATATATATATATATATATATACATAAATCGATCCCTTATACACACACACACACACACACATATATATATATATATATATATATATATATATATATATATATATATATATATATATATATATATATATATATATATATCTTCTCCTTTCGGCTGTCCCCTTAGGGGTCACCACAGCGGATCACCCGTCTCCATCTTACTCTATCTTCTGCATCTTCTCTTACACCTACCACCCGCATGTCCTCCTTCACTACATCCATAAACCTTCTCTTTTGCCTTCCTCTCTTTCTCCTTCTTGGTAACTCCATTTCCAGCATCCTCCTCCCGACATACTCCTCATCCCTCCTCCGAACATGACCAAACCATCTCAGTCTCGCCTTTCTAGCGTTGTCCCCAAACTGACTTGCGTGCGCTGTCCCTCTAATATATTCATTTCTAATTTTGTCCAACCTCGTCACTCCTAGTGAAAAACGCAACATCTTCAATTCTGCTGCTTCCAACTGTGCCTCTGTCTTTTTGTCAGTGGTACTGTCTCCATTCCGTACAACATGGCTGGCCATACTATAGTCTTATAAACTTTCCCTTTCATTTCTGCAGAGACTCTTCTGTCACAAATCACTCCTGTCACCTTTCTCCACCCACTCCATCCCTCCTGCACTCTCTTTTTTACCTCTCTACCACACTCTCCGTTACTTGTACTGTTGACCCCAAGTATATGAATTCATCTACCATTGCCACCACTACACCTTGCAGCCTCACGGTTCCCCTGTCATCTCTTTCATTTACACACATGTACTGAGTCTTGCTTCTGCTTACTTTCATTCCCCTTGTCTCCAGTGCATACCTCCATCTCTCAAGCTCTGCCTCAGCTACCTCCCGGCTCTCACGACATATCACAATGTCGTCCGCAAACACCATTGTCCACGGAGGCTCCTGTATAATCTCATCTGTCAATCTGTCCATCACCATTGCAAACAAGAAGGAACTCAAAGTCGAAGGAACTCAGAGTGGTCCTATACCACTCTCACGTACTTCTCTGCCACTCATGGCTTTCTCATACAGTACCACAGCTCCTCTCTCGGTACCCTATCATAAGCCTTCTCCAAGTCTATAAACACACAATGCAGCTCCTTCTGGCCTTCTCTGTACTTCTCCATCACCATTCTCAAAGCAAATATGGCATGAAACCAAATTGCTCCTCGCAGATCCTAACTTCTCTTCTCAGCCTAGCTTCCACCACTCTTTCCCATATCTTCATTGCATGGCTGATCAGCTTTATACCTCTGTAGTTGCTGCAGCATTGCACATCACCCTTGTTCTCGCAAATCAGAACTAGAATACTTTTTCTCCACTCCTCCGGCATCCTCTCACCCTCCAGGATTTTGTTAAACAATCCGGTAAACCACATCACAACCATCTCTCCTAAGCTCCTCCATGTTTCCACTGGTATACCATCTGGGCCACTGCCTTGCCATCTTTCATCCTCTTCATGACATTCCTCACTTCCTCTCTGCTGATCTCTTGCACTTCCTGACTCACTACCTCCAAATGGTGACATGTGGAGGTGTAGGAGGACTACTGGGCCTTGGGATAGGCTACTGCCCCCGAGATATAGGCCCTGAAGCCTTTGCCCAGAGTCTATCTATCTATTGGCAGACGCCTCAACCCCGTTTGGGGTGGCCACAAACAAATCGCCCCCAAGTCGCCCTGTCCCCCGCCATTTCACTGCCCTGCTCCCAACTCACACCCCCCTCTCTCATATCCCTCTCCACCCCATCCCTCCATCTCATCCTCGGCCTCCCCCTCCCTCTTCCCCCCTCCACCTCACTTACATACACTCTCTTCGTCAGTCTTTCACCCTCCATCCTCTCCACATGGCCAAACCACCTCAGTGTGTGTTCCTCATAACGCTTCCTATCACATCCACATCCACACCACAATGCTCCTTTATATCCTCCTTCGTCAGCCTGTCTCTCCACGTGACTCCACAGGCTCCTCTTAAATAACTCATTTCCACTGCTCTCACTCTTGACTTGTGTCCTTCCAACAATGTCCAAGCTTCACTTCCGTATGTTAGAGTTGGTATCACAATACTGTCACGTAGTAACTTTTTCACTTCCATGCTCACTTCCCTGTTTCTTATCACTGCTTTTAAAGAACCAGCAACCTTTCTTCCCTGCTGTACCCTTTCAAGCACTTCACCCTCCAAACCTCCATCCTTACTCATCACACTACCCAAGTACTTAAACATACTCACATTTTCCAATTCCTCACCATCCAACCTCGCTGTACATTCACTAACTTCACCTCTCTCAAAGACCATCAGTTTACCCTTCCCTACATTCACCTTTAGATTCCGATTCTTAAACTCTCCCAAACTCATCCACCAAGCCTTGCAGCTCTCCTTCGTCTTCACTCAACAACACAGTATCATCTGCAAACAACAGTACAGGGAGTTTCCAAACACTATCCTCTCTCACCAGGGCCACTCCAACATCCACTGCCCTACCTTGTACCTCTTTTATTACCCCATCCATGTATAGATTGAACAACCATGGAGACATGACACATCCCTGTTTCAAACCAACCTTCAAAGAGAAAAATTCACTTAGTTCACCATCCACACGCACATCGTACATACTCTTCACGGCATTCAGCAACTTCCCATCTACTCCATATATTCTTAATACTTTCCACAATCCTTGTCTATCCACCCTGTCATATGCTTTCTCCAAATCCATGAAAGCCACATACAACTTCTTTCCCTTCTCTAGAAACTTTTCCACTAAAGATCTAAGAATGAATATCTGATCTACACAACCTCTTCCCTTCCTAAAGCCTCCCTGTTCTTCTCCAACTAATTTCTCTGTTCTTTCTCTAACTCTGTCTATAAGTATCCTACCATACACTTTTCCTATTATACTAAGAAGACAAATGCCCCTATGATTACCACACACTTCTTTTTCCCCTTTTCCTTTGTACAAGGGAATAATTATACCTGACTTCCAATCCTCCGGGACTCTACCTTCCTCCCAGGCCAATCTGCACATCTTCCGCATCCATTCTACTACTATCTCTCCCCCATGCTTCAGCATTTCACCACACACTCCATCAATTCCTGGGGCTTTCCCCGATTTAACTTTCTTCATTGCTTCCACAACTTCTATCCTACTGATTTCTTCCTGTCTTCTCACCTCCCTCCTTCTCCCAGCCATTCCCCAGAGTCGGACACATAAAAAAAAAAAAAAAAAAAAAACTCTTCCAACCTTCCCTCTCTCATATTTTCTATATTCATCAACTCTTCGAAATACTCCTTCCACCTTCTTAGTACACTCTCCTCACTTGTCAGTACATTGCCATCTGCATCCTTTATCATTCTAATATGCTGCACATCCCGCCCAGCTCTGTCTCTCTGCCTGGCTAATCGGTACAGGTCTTTTCCCCTTCTCTACTATTCAACTTTTCGTACAGCTTCTGGTATGCATTTTCTTTTGCCTTAGCAACCTCTTTCTTGGCTATGTTCCTCGTCTCCTTATATTCCCGAATGCTTTCTTCGTCTCTGTGTCTATCCATATTCTTCTTTGCCTGCTTCTTCCTATTTATGCTATCTTGTACTTCCTCATTCCACCACCAAGTCTCCTTGTCTTCTCTCCTCTATCCCGATGTCACCCCAAGTACCTTCTTGGCTTTCTCCCGCACCACTTCCGAGATAACTGCCCATCCGTCCTCATCTTCCCTGCCTCCGAAAGCCTGGCTCACTTCATCCCTAAATTTACTAATGAAGTCTTGCTCCTTCAGCTTCCACCACGTAATCCTTGGTTCAGCTCTCACTTTCCTCCTTGTCTTCACTTTCAGACTCATCTTTCCAACCAACACCCTATACTGTCTTACTACACTCTCCCCTGGCACTATATATATATATATATATATATATATATATATATATATATATATATATATATATATATATATATATATATATATATATATATATATATATATATATATATATATATATATATATATATATATATATATATATATATATATATATATATATATATATATATATATATATATATATATATATATATATATATATATATATATATATATATATATATATATATATATATATATATATATATATATATATATATATATATATATATATATATATATATATATATATATATATATATATATATATATATATATATATATATATATATATATATATATATATATATATATATATATATATATATATATATATATATATATATATATATATATATATATATATATATATATATATATATATATATATATATATATATATATATATATATATATATATATATATATATATATATATATATATATATGTAGCCGCCTGTACTCTTGGAGGGGGAAACGGGGTAATAAAACCCACCTTGCTGGACAACTATTGATTCAGTCATACCTGGAATTGCCAATTGTACTCTCTCAATATGCATTAATGACATCACTCGTCATTGTTACAAGGCTTGGCCATACACAGAATTACAACTTACCCTCAATATGCTGTGTTATACTGCAGTTTACTTCGTATACACATATCACTTTAACCCGCCATGTCCCGTTGACGTATATATACGTCCACACATTTTGTCACTGTCAGTTCCATTGACATATATAAACGCGAATCAATTGCAAGGTCCTTATTTTGCACAATTTTCAATTTTCGTGAGTGATTTTTGGTACATATACATGGGACACCTACCTCTACAAGAGGCCAGGAAGGGACAATGCCTTACCCAGCATGACCTCCCTCCCCCCGCATGCCATTGTCTCAGCAATTCACCTGTTACCAGTGACCTGGCCAGTAAAGACATGCAATGCCACGGTACGAAATTCAGGGCCAGAGTGATTCCCCAATCGATTACAATGTGGAGGACAAACTTTACATAACATTAGAGGAAGAAACAGTCAGAAATGATGATCAGGTAATGTCGCCAAAAAAGGTAGGTATGTTGATGTGTTTGGTGAGTGAAACAATGCGTGTATTGCCTATATTACTGTGTGAAAACCAATATACTTTCATACTACATATAAATTTGTACCAAATAAATAAAAAAATGCTGTTTATGAGTGGTGTGGAATAGTTACCCTCCCATAGAACTCGTATTCTTTGAAGCCAGCCTGATAGAAAACACAGTAAGGTAAGGAGGTACTGCTATCTGTATTGAGTATTTTAAACCTCAGGTGAGTGATTTCTCTATGAATTTTCGATGTTTCTCACCAAAAGCGGAGGTTTGAGCCAAAAAATTTTTTTTTCCAAAAATGGGCAGGATTGGGGGGAGTCAGTGGTGGAAAAGAGGTCTGGATTGGACGGGTTAAATTCCCATCCTTATTTTCCTACATTTATAATAGAGTTATGTCGTGTCATCAACCATGTGCAGATTAATAAGTATTCTTAAAGGTAAGCAAGGGAAACCCACTTGTGGTGGGTCCATTTTTCGTCGTACAGTATCAGTATGTGGGTAGGGGTGTGAGGTAGGTAACACTAATCTTTTACGGGCGTATTATCCTCAGAGAAATAGCGCCTTCATTGGATGGTTGTGGAGTCACACATCATGCTTGAGCTCCACCCTTTGGAGTTTCTGTCTACTAATTCCACAGGATCATTGCCACCCCGTCCTTCACTTGTCCTGGCTACCCACACGCTGACCCATACTCGCCCATAGTATCTACTCCAAGGCGTGGTGTTCATTCTTATCTTCAAGCTAATGGTTGCTATGCTCACGTGGCTGCATATCCATAAACACTGCATAAGCATCCTTCTGTCTGTCTGTCTGTCTGTCTGTCTCTGTCTGTCTCTGTCTCTGTCCCTGTCTCTCTCTCTCTCTGTACCGTGTTACTGCACATGCGGTAAGACTCCTCCTGTTGGTCGGTTACGACCAATAACTTATACCTTTTCAATCGCCGCTCCCTTCCAGCAGACACGGCTTGTTTGCAGGGTGGGTTAGGGTTTTGCGTGCAGATGTCCTAACCTTCACATGTCTCACCACACCATCATCACTGGAATTCGCCTCTCCCAGTCTTCCCAGAACCCTGTGATTACGGGGTACATTGAAATCCATCACCAATACCAGGTCCCCCACTTGGAGATTAAGCAGCCACTTGAACTGCTTCTAGCATTGTCATAAGGATGGTAGGTACACCTTCGACCATCGCTCCCAGAACTGGTCTGCTAGGAACTGTGCATGCTTCCATCTCTTCCTGTAGATCTTCCCTATAGGTTCTTCGGGTTTACTTGCTAATGAGCAATGGGGTAGTGCTTCGAGATTGCTGATGTCACTGAAGGTCAGGGTGATGGGCCTCCCATTGAATGTCTCCTCCATGTCACAGAAGAGCGCATAGAGGTGCTCATCATCAATGACTTACGCGTCTATTATCACTTGCAAGACCTTCCTGACTGTCTGGATCTGTCACTCCCAGGCACTGCCCATGTGCGATGCATTCGGAGGGTTGAATTCCCACTCAATTCCCTTCCTTAACAATGCATTGTGGACCTTGTCATCCTTTTCCCAGCTGAGAGCTGCAGCCCAGAGTTCCTTATCTGCTCTAATCATGTTTGTTCCATTGTCGGAACAAACACGCTCTGGTACACCCCTCCTTGCCGAGAAGCGCGATTTTGAATTGAGGAAATAATCAGCATCTAGTCTATCGAGAATCTCCGGGTGTATGGCTCTCAAATTCAGAGAAGAGACCAGACAACCCCACTGCTTCACTTGTTTCCTACCCTGCTTTGTGGTGAATGCTCCAAAGCAGCCCCCTCCAGTATGAATGAATGGCGTCTTCACCATGTGTACCCTGTCGGCAGGGAGGTTAGCTAACTTGTCTTTGCTGTGACTCCTTCCAATTGATTCGACGACAAATGAAACACCCTTTCAACACCCGGTCAATCAGTCTCCATCCCTTGGGCACCCAGAGCTCCTGGCGTATTACTGCTAGTGCATGTTCTCTTCCTGAGTGTCCAGCCTTGTTCTCATGGGTTTCTCTTACTATGAGCTTCATGACCTGGTGGTCCCGCAGCACAGCATGAGGTATTCACTGTCCATCATCAAGGGAGCTCTCTCCATCCGCTGACCTGCACGGAGGAGCCTGTCCTCCCTCAGGTGTGGCTCCAGTGGAAACGGTGGGCTCGTCTTCCTAAGTGCACCCCGTTCCTTCAGGTCCTATATCTCGGACTCATAATATTCCCATTGTACACAACCCGACACTGCCACTAGAGATGCTTGGAGCTCTCTCACCCTCAGTCTTCATTTGTCATCTTGCTCTGGTCCTCCCCTTTGCCTCCAATACAAAAACCTTCTAATCCATGAAACTCCTTGCAGCAGTTTGTGTCAAGATGAGTATCTGGACCACAATTTCATCAGCAGGTCTTCTTCCTGCTAAATCCCCATTGCAATAGTTGTAGCATCGCCCTTTACCTCTGGGTCCGTCCCCAGGTCGAGTGTAAGTCGGTGCTCCTGCAGCCAGTGATTGTTCTCTCGCTGGAGGAAGTCCGGCCCTTCAGTCCATCTACACCCTCTGTTCAGTTCGTAGCAACTCATTCCCCAGGTCACATCATCTGCTGGGTTCAATGTTAAACCCACATGTCTCCACTGGGTCACTGCCAATTGTTCATGTATGGCCACCACTCGATTGGCCACGAACCTGTGAAACCGCCTCTCTGTGATACGTATATACAGTAATACTATCACACTGTTTGTCCAGAAGACAGACTCTCCCGCTTCGACCAACAGCACGTGCTTAATGACCCTCAACCTTGACAGCCAACACGGCAGCACATAACTCCAGACAGGGTATAGTCAGCTGTTTTATTGGAGCTAGCTTGGCCTTTCTGTAGACGAAGGCATGGCAAACATCTCTGGTTTCATCTGAGATCCTCAGGTATGATACCATTCCATATGCCACTTGTGAAGCATCACAGAAGTAATGTAATTGAAATGACATTCCCCTTGCTCCTCACAGGTCATAGCACTGTGGCATCCTGAAATCTGTGAGGTGAGTTAGATCAGTTACCTTCATCACCATACCTCATTGCTGTCAGATATAGCCTCATCCCACCCTTTCTTCCTTCTTCCTGCATTCCTCTTGGAAGATGACCCTGGTGCAAATGAGGAATGGTGCAAGGAATCCAAGCAGATCATACACTTAGGTGATTACATGGAAGAGATCCCTTTTTTTAGTTGACCCCTCTTGCTCAAAGCACTTGATGACCACTGCCATTTGGTCCTTCTCTAGATCCTACCTTACTCCCAGTGCTCGTTCCGCAGGAGGGGGCTTGCATTCTAGATCGACCTCCTTTATTCAGGTAACTTGAGTCCAGTTCCCAAAACTGTCACACTTGCTCATCCAGTCATGTTTCCTGGGAGTTACAGTCGACTACAGCCACACATCCTACCTCATCTGGTCTGTCTTCCACTTCAGCACGAGGTCGTACAGGTCCGCCAATGGTCCATCTCAGCAGTGTCCTTATTGCAAAAGGTCCTTCACTGCTCCCGGCCCTGACCTACTGTACAAGGGTGTCAATACTTGTGGAGCATCAAGACCAATCAGTAGTTGCACCTCACCTTCGTATGCATTTAGTGGCTCTATTCCCTCCAAATGACTCCATCGTGCCGTATCCTGTACAGAGGCTAGTGAATCCTTCAGCGTTGCAGGGAGTCACTGAGTGACAATCACCCTAGGCAGCAATATCTTCCGGTTCAGTTTATGGGAATGCCTGCTGCTAACTACTAAGTCTATCTCCTCAGCTTGCTGCACCATCACCTGAGTTATAGTGTCTAGCGTTACCCAAATGGTTCTCCATGGTGCCCTTAACCTGCTTGCCAATTGGGTCGTACAGAAGGTTCGGTTGCTGCCAAAGTCCAAAAGTGCTGTCGTCTGGACCACTGGATCCGATCCTTCGCTAGCCACCTTTACCTCAACAATGGGCAACGCTACCTTGTGAAGTTGCCCATGCATCCACGTTGTCTCTGTTGTGGCGGTGAGTCATTTGTTCCCACCTTTGCCCTTTTCGAGCCTCTTTAGTGTCCCCTCCATGTCTGCCTCATTCCGTTTGTCAGCCTGTCCACAAGAAGTGCTTCTCTTCTCTGGCTCCGCTCAGTGTACTCCCTGCTTGCTTGCATGCTCCTGTTCCCACTGAATGTATCGGCGATGATCATCTCTCGACTTCCTCTCATCCTCATTCAGTGTTTTTGCACTCTCTCCCCTCCTGGGTTCCCCATGGTACCGGGACTCCTGCCTTTGCCTTACTGGGCCAATTGAGTGTATCCATCACGAATACTTCTCAGTGCAACCCTCTATGTCACACCATACTGAGGCCCGGCACTCAGCTGCTAAGTGGATATCATTCAAGAAACAACAATATCTGAGCCGTCTGACCGTGGCCCTCCTTTCTTCCACTTTCATGGCACAGAATTTCTTGCATCCCACCAGTGTGTGCAGCCCCCCGCCCAGCCAACACGTGTCTCTCTCACTTGCAGGTTCGTCATCACCAATGGTGGTTATGCCAATCACATGCCCATCTGGATTCCTTCTAGCGCCAACCTCAGTGGCTCGCTTGGTGGATGCACCCCTTTCCTCGGTTCTCCTCTTCACACACACTCTGTCTGCCTCCTCCTGGATAAAGGTTTTCAACCATTTAGTGCTGGGATAACACCCGTATCGTTTGTTGTGGGCAAAGGTTTCGTCCTCATACCATATAAGTGCCCTCTCAGGTAGCCAACGCGACAGTTTTGATCGTGGGCCCTTTAAGTATTCTTTCCACAATCTCTTGGACATACTGACGTGTCTCCATATCTGTCCTCCAATATGGCCATCACCTTCTTGTAACTCTCTCATGAGTCCAGATAGCTGCATGTTTGTAGTGTCTTCCCGACAGGCCCTGCACATGCTTGCATGAGTGTCTGCAGCTTATACTCCTCTGGGACTGTGGCCCTCCCAATGTGCTGCTCAAATGCACGAATGAACTCCCAGTACTCCCTCTGGCTATTTCCTTCGAAGATTGGTAATTTGGTCTGTGGCAACCTCATAGTGACAATCAATTCCTTCAAGCCAGAAGCTATCACCTCAGTGCCCATAGGGTAGTGCGTGTCGGTTCTTCCGTTCCCGATCAAGTCAGTTTCAGAATTTCTGACCTCTGGTACGCTGACTTCTGCCTGCTAACTGTTGACTCTTCTTGATGTTAAGTCATGGCCTCTTGTGTCTGTTCTTGCTCCCCCTGCTGGAGTTCCCTAGTCTTCCACATTTGTTTGTCAGCTATGCCATCACTATATCTTGGCATCTTTGTTGGTCCCTCATGTACCATTACTGTCTCTGGCTGTACCTGCGACCTCAAGCTCATCTAGCTCCTCCCTTCCTTTCCATCATCATCACCACAGCATCCCTCTCGTACTCCTCTCCCTCCATTGCTTCCCTGGCTTCCTTTTCTATTCTTTAGGCTCTTCCATGGGTTACGTTTTACCCGTCATGTTCTGCCTGTTCCTTTTCCTCTGGGTTGTCCATGCTGATATGTCCTGCCTGGTATGTTCCATTATAGATATGTTCCATATGTTAGGTTCTGCCTGGTTTGTTCCATGGGTTAGGTTCCACTTGGTATGTTCCATAGGTTAGGATCTGTCTGGTATGTTATAGGTTAGGTCCTGGTATGTTCTGTAGGTAGGATCCGCCTGGTATGTTATAGGTTAGGTTTTTGCCTGGTATGTTATAGGGTAGGTTCTGCCTGGTATGTTCTGTAGGTTAGGATCTGCCTGGTGTGTTATAGGTTAGGTTCTCCGTGGTATGTTACAGGTTAGGATCCGCCTGGTATGTTACAGGTTAGGATCCGCCTGGTATGTCATAGGTTAGAATCTGCCTGGTATGTTATAGGTTAGGCTCCGCCTGGTATGTTATAGGTTAGGCTCCTCCTGGTATGTTATAGGTTATGTTCCACCTGGTATGTTATAGGTTAGGATCTGCCTGGTATGTTATACAGTAGGTTAGATTCTGCCTGGTGTGGTAATTCATTGATTATGAATTAACGTTGTCTTGTTTCATTCACTGCTGTTTCAGATCATCCTCCAAAACTGTTGTTTGACTATGTATATTGGCTGAGGGTCAGTTAGTTACTGGCTATCTCTCTGATCACACCTTGCTGTTGTTTCTTGCTGAACGTATATTCAAGAGGCTAGAAAAGTTTCTTATTCCACCACAGTTTATTCAGCAAGAATTTTTTATCACGTGTAAACATCGCCAGTGGTGAAGAAGTTTTTAAGACCAGACCGTTTTGAAGGCTCTCAAGAGACAATGCCTGCAGAGTGGAATCACTGGTTCTGCACCTTTAACAGTTTTTTGGATAGTGAATGTAGCGACTCTGATCCTGACAAGCTTAAGCTACTTGTCAATCATGTCTCACCTTCAGTTTTCAACCACATCTCTGACTGCAGGACTTATGATGAAGCCATCGACGTACTGAAGACCATGTACGTGAAGCCTACAAATGAAATCTTTGCGAGGCATCAGTTATCCACCAGAAAGCAGGCAAGCGATGAATCTGACGACCAGTTTCTCCACTCCCTCAAGTTATTGTCAAAAGATTGTGGATTTAAAGCTGTGACGGCCAACACATACATGCAAGAGGCTATCCGTGACGCTTTTATATCTGGTCTTGCTTCTCCTGTTATACGCCAGTGTCTATTGGAGAAAGACGCTCTCATTCTACATGAAGCTGTGCAGCTTGCACGAAACTTGGATTCGGCTCAACGGAATGCAGAAATGTATGTAACTCCTGTCAACCACGGGATCTTTTCCTCCGCCGCCGAGAAGACTCGCACTGCTGTTTCTACTCCTTGTATTAGCTCCGAGCATGAGGATACTGCAATATTACAACCAACCATGGATACGTCTGCTGTTGTCACCAGGGCTGTATGTTACTTCTGTGGCAACTCTAACCACCCTCGACCTCGCTGTCCAGCTCGAAACGTATTTTGTTGTAAGTACGACAAGAAGGGACACTTTGCCAAGGTGTGTAAGTCACAAGTGAAGGCTATATAGTGCAACAGTGCTTTAACGGCTGTATTGACAGCCACTTCATCGCAAGCAACCCGAAGATCTGAAAATGGGTCTTCTAGCAACCCAACTAGTTTCCCTAAACCTTCAACTGTCACTACTGACTATGTCGTTCTGCCTGGATTTTCGACTGCCACAGCTGCTACATGTGATGCTTTCCAAGGTGCTCCTGAGGCTGCCCCTACTTCTGCATCTGCTAATGTGTCTGATCGTCCTCATCGTGCCACCATGGATGTAGTGGTGAATAACGTTAATGTGACTTCAGTTGTTGACAATGGTAGTACATCTAGTTTCTTGCATCCCAGTGTCACTAAACAACTAAGTATACCTGTAGCAACCTCCCACGAAAATATTACCTTGGCTTCTTCAGATGTGTCAACTACTTTGGGACATTGTTTAGTAGACTTGAAGGTACGGAGCAATAATTACCCCGTTTACATTTTTTGTTCTTCCTCAGTTATGTGCAAAAGTACTTTTAGGCCAAGATTTCATGGAGAAGCATAAATCTATGAAATTTGACTTGTAAGGCCCAAGGTCGAAACTTATGGTATGTGGAGTTGCTACCTTGTCTATTGACCCTCCTTCTCTATTTCCTAACTTAACTGCCGACTGTAAGCCAATTTTTACCCCAACTCGCAGGTTCAGTAAGTCTGATGAAGCATTTATCAGAGAGGAAGTTAGGACTTTACTGAAAGATGGAGTAACTGAAGAGTCAGTCCCCATGGCGAGCCCAGGTCTTGGTAACTAAGAATGAAAGACATAAGCATCGCATGGTTGTAGATTACTCCAGGACCATTAATCACTTTACACAGCTTGACACTTACCCCTTTCCTCGCATTCACGAGTTGGTACACTCCCTTGCTAAGCACAAAGTGTTCAGCAAACTAGATCTGAAGAGTGCCTATTACCAAATCCCTCTCAGGGACGACAAAAAATTATACACAGCTTTTGAGGCTGACGGAAAACTATAACACTATAATATGGTCCCTTTTGGCTTGACTAACTCTGTTGCTGTCTTTCAACATGTGAATAATTCCACTATATCTGACAATAGCCTTGAATCTACTTATGCATACATTGATGATGTCTTAATCTGTGGATTTCAACAAGAGGATCATGACCGTAATCTTGAAAATTTCAGAAATGTTGCTTCAAAGTATAATCTTACCTGGAATGGGGATAAATGTTAGTATGGTCTAAAGGATTTATCTTGGTTACCTTATTTCAGATGGATCTCTTTGTTCAGATCCTGAACGCCTTAGACCTCTCATGGAATTGCCTGTCCCATATTATACTGCCTCCATGAAACGTACTCTGGGTCTCCTGTCATACTACTCTCGGTGGATCCCTAACTTTTCAAAACTTATTCAACCTCTCTTGACCTCTCAGACATTCCGTTTTAATACCTTAGCGGTGCAGAGCTTCAAAAATCTGAAACAAGTGATTTGCAACTCTTCTTTGGCTGCTTATGATGAGAATTTGCCTCTGCAAGTTGAAACCTATGCTTTGCTACCTCTCTGGCTGCCACTCTATCTCAGCTAGGGAAACCTGTGACTTTCTTTTCTAGGACTTTAACACCTTCTGAAAGGCTTCAACCAGCAATAGAGAGGGAGGCTACTTCCATTATGGAAGCAGTGCGCAAGTGGAGACTGTTTCTCATTGGCGGAAGGTTCACCATAGTAACTGATCAACAGGCTGTGTCTTTCATGTTCAGTATCAAACACCCGTCTAAAATAAAGAATGATAAGATAATGAGATGGCGCTTAGAGCTCTCGGAATACCAGTTTGACATTCATTACCGTCCTGGTCCTGACAATGTTCTCTGTGACACTCTGTCTCGTGCCTGTTTCATTGCTTCTGCCTCTTCACCTGCTGCTCTCGAGGATATACATGCCTCACTTTGCCATCCAGGAATTACTAGATTGTACCATCTCATAAAGACAAGGAATTTACCTTATTCTTTAGATGATGTGAAGAAGGTATGTTCCCAGTGTTCTGTATGTTCCAAGTTGAAACCTAGATTCTTTAAGCCACCTAAAACTACTCTCATTCATGCTATGCACCCTTTCGATAGAATTTCAGTTGATTTCATTGGTCCTAAGGCTTCTTCTACTCGTAATAAGTATCTCTTAGTAGCCACTGATGAATATTCTAGATTTCCATTTGTCTTTCCATGTCCAGACATGACTTCTTACACTGTAATACCATGTTTTCAAAAATTATTCTCTCTATTCGGGTGCTCTTCCTCGATCCACTCAGACAGGGGGCCTCAATTCAAGAAGTTTGTAATTTTCTGATGGAACATGGAGTTGTTATGACACATTCTACCCCTTATCACCCCCAGGGGAATGCACAGTGTGAGAGGGAAAATGGAACCATATGGAAAACTGTGTAATTAGCCCTAAGAACTCATAAACTTAACAACTCTTAATGGGAACTTGTACTAAATCATGTACTTCATTCACTGCTACTAATCAGACTCCCCGTGAAAGATCGTTCTCTTTCCCCAGGAAATCGTCTAATGGTTATTCTCTACCATCATGGCTGACTTCCCCTGGGCAGGTATTTCTACGCAAATTTGCCCGTAACTCTAAATCTGACCCACTGGTAGAGCCCGTCGATCTCATAAGCGCCACTCCTCACTACGCCATGATTCGTTACCCTGACGGAAGGGAATCCACAGTCTCCACATGTGACGTTGCACCATCCCCCAAGGACCTGAGTTCTCTCTTGTCACCAGAGACCCCTCCTGCCGACTTAACAGCGGATCTTGGCACTGGTGAGTCGGTGACTCCCGCACCTCCTTACCTGTCGCTCATCAACCAGAGCATAGTGAACTCGACACTCCTGAAGTGAACCTTCCCGAAGAACAGCCGACTCTTCTTCGCTCGACTAGGATGAGGAACCCTGTATTATAGGTTAATCTATTCATGGAGCAATAGGTTTTAGATTTGTATTTATTAAACTAGTAGATAGGATAACTTTTTAAAGTACCGGTACTAGGTTTCTATTGATTATTTTATGTATTTATTTAAATGCAAAATTTTATTGAACAAAGGGTGAATGTGGTAATTTTTTTTTTTTTTTTTTTTTTATGTGTCCGACTCTGGGCATAGGCTTCACAGCCTGCTATCAAGGCCCAGTAGTCCTCCTACATACCATACACCTCTACATGTCGCCACTTCGGCGCTAACACCCACCGTCCATATTGAATACATGCTAGGGCTGTCTCATACAGGACTGGTGTACGGGGGTATTTTTACGACATGTCGGCGGGTCTTCTGGTAGATGAGGAAAGCCTGATTTAATGAAATTCAAATCCTTAAACTGTTCCCTGCCCCAGCCGGGATTCGAACCTGGGTCCGTTAGGACTGCAGGCCATCTCTCTACCGATTGAGCCACCGCCTCATAGATAATGAATTAACGTTCTCTTGTTTCATTCACTGCTGTTTCGGATCATCCTCCGAAACTGTTGTTTGACTATGTATATTGGCTGAGGGTCAGTTAGTTACTGGCTATTGTTCACACCTTGCTGTTGTTTCTTGCTAAATAAAGCCTTACGTTCAAGAGGCCAGAAAAGTTTCTTATTTCACCACATATTGGTATGTTCCGTAGGTTGGGATCCGCATGTGTGTGTTTTTTTTTTAATATTATTTTTTTTTTAAATCCCGTCTCTTGTACTTTATCTCTTAGTCACACTCTCGTTCATGCAGTGTTTATCCCATCATACACCCAAACAGCCAGACAGGGAGCACTCAGCTTAGCCCTTAAAGTACAGTGGCACACCAGAACCTGCTCTATAGCACCTGACAGCCCAGCATCAAACACAACTCTTAATATCCAAGGTACACTAATTAGTTTTAATTCACTACTTTATAGCATATAAACGATGTCACGATATCAATACCAACTTCCTGAATTCTAAACCCACATTTAAGTGTCAATTATTTAATACTGTGTCAGCAAATATCACCAATTTATAGCGTATAAACGATGTCACAATGTCAACGCCAACTTTCCTGAATATTATACTCACATTTAATGTGTCACAATTATTTAACATTGTCTGGCACAGGCAATAAACTCCTACCTCAGTACGTAGACTAACGTTGTATTTTCTTCACAATGAACCAGAAATAGCACATCAGCTCCCAGCTTTCAATAGCCTGAGTAAAGTTTATCAACACACAGTCCTGTGGGGTCTACTTATTCATCACCCAAGATGTCCTGACCGGCAGTGTCGCCGATCATAGGTAAGTTACCTCCGCAGACTTTAGCACCACCCAGCGCCGTTGTCGGATTGTTGTCAGGTGGGCTCAGTGACGCGGCCTGCTCCCCCCACCAGTGGACCCAAGTATGACTGTAGCCGCCTGTACTCTTGGAGGGGGAAACGGGGTAATGAAACCCACCTTGCTGGACTCGACTATTGATTCAGTCATACCTGGAATTGCAGTTTTACTCTCTCAATATGCTATAGTGACATCACTCGTCATTGTTACAATGCTTGGTAATACATAGAATTACAACTTACCCTCAATATGCTGTGTTATACCGCAGTTTACTTCGTATACACATATCACTGTAAATTCCCATCCTTATTTTCCTACATTTATAATCGGGTTATGTCATGACATCAACCACGTGCAGATTAATAAGTATTCTTAAAGGTAAGCAAGGGAAACCCACTTGTGGCGGGTCCATTTTTCGTCGTACAGTATCAGTATGTGGGTAGGGGTGTAAGGTAGGTAACACTAGTCCTTCGCAGGCGTAATATCCTCACAGAAATAGCACCTTCACAGGATGGTCGTGGAGTCACACATCGTGCTTGAGCTCCGCCCTTTGGAGTCTCTGTCAAATGATTCCACAGGATCATTGCCACCCCGTCCTTCACTTGTCCTGGCTACCCACACACTGACCCACACTCGCCCATAGCATCTACCCCAAGGCGTGGTGTTCACTCTTATCTTCAGGCTAATGGATGTTATGCTTACGTGGCTGCATATCCATAAACACTGCATAAGCATCCTTCTGCCACTCTCTCTCTGTCTCTGTCTCTGTCTCTGTCTCTGTCTCTGTCTGTCTCTCTCTCTCTCTCTCTCTCTCTCTCTCTCTCTCTCTCTCTCTCTCTCTACCCCATTAGATGCGGTAAGAATATATATATATATATATATATATATATATATA
>NC_137000.1:23428689-23468689 GCF_032717465.1 Coenobita brevimanus | reverse complement strand
AGCATGAATGGAAAATAACTAAAAAGCCGCCAACCCGCAGCTACCAGATTTTACCCGCCACATAGTTTTAAAATCAGCCCAGTTTGGCGTGAAAACCGAGGACCTGGCAACCCTGACTGAAGCAGTTTGACCTGTCTTCTCTCGCATGGGAGGCTCAGCCCTGCCTGTAGCACTACCTTCCCCTGACCTGGCCCTAAACGCATTCCTTTTGTCACGGGAAATTTCCAATTTTCTCTTTCAATGCACTAGTGTGGGAATATAATGCAAACCACATATGCAAAATTATTGTATATTGTATGTAGAGGATTGTATATTGTATGCAGACCCCAAAATATTGTATAAATACAATAATTATTGTATGCAGCGCAACCCTGAGACCGAGAGACCCGGGCAGGCCGCTTTTACGACAGGCTGCAGTAGGGCACGCCGGTGTTAGCATCCCTAGAAGGCCCGGTGATTGGCTAAGGTGAAGCACGCGGTAGCTCATTGGTCAGGTGGGGTCACGATGTTAGGGACTGCTACTTTACAAGTCAACGCAGCAGCTGAGTCATAGTGGGACGCGGTACCACCTGGTGTGTGATTGGCGGCGTACCAGTGATCTTCCCGCGTCGACTACAGGCAGGCAACAATGCAGCGTCCCTGACCACTGCATACTGCTGGCCGTGTGGTGCATGTAATATGATTCAGGGATACATGTGCGATGCATACAGTAGTGCAGGGATAGGTGTGTGGTATGTATGAATTGTGGAGGTGGATTATTATGCCACAGTACTCCCCCCTCCCCTAATATAGATAGATAGATAGATATAGATACAGATATTTATAGATAGATAGATAGACAGATAGACAGATATACCGGCAGATATAGATATAGATAGATAGAGAGATAGATAGATAGATAGATAGACAGATATACCGGTAGATATAGATATAGATAGATAGAGAGAGAGATATAGATATATATATAAAATAAAAATAATAATAATAATAATAACAAAACAATAAAAAATATAATACTAACATGTACAGTAATTCAAGTTATTACAAAAATGGGAGCATGTTTTTACATAGGCAGCTTATAAATTATTTACAAACATATAACATAATGTAGAAATACATTATATGGCAGTGTAATTGAGGGCGATCTATGTTGGGTATTGGAAATACTTGGGCGGTCTGATAAGTCGGCCAGCTCGATTGTAAGTGTAGGAGGTTGTGGTGTTAGTCTGAGTGGAAATGTGGGCATCTTGCAGTTGCAGCAGTGACTGGTAAGATCTATGACGTGGAAGTAGGCGGTGTCATGTTGGAAGGGAGGGATGAGGTGCATGTGGCTGTGGGAATGAGGTTGGAAGAGGATGATGGGGGTTGGGAGGAGGGTGGTGGGGAGGAAGTGGTGGAGGAAATCAGCCGAGTAGAGGGTCTGGGTAATGGTGGTAAAGGAGGGTAGCAATTAACAAAGGTAATCTGGGGTGGGGGACAAGTCTTGGTGGGTGGGGAGGGTGGGAATGTGGTGGAGGGGGAGGATGTTGTAGTGGGTGTGCTGGTAGCAGTGTGTGGTGTTGAGGGCATGTTAGCTGTTTTAATTCTGTTGACCGACACTGTGTACTGTTTGCCCTCCCTGTCTACAATAACTAAAATGTTTGTTCTGGTAGTGACTGGGTAGGGGCCTTCATAAGGTGTTTGAAGGGGTGTCTGGTGCTGGCCTCGCTTGATGAGGACATGCCCGGCGGTTTGCCATTGCCAAGGCGCGTGAGTGGGCTGCTGGGGGTGCGGGCGTGGGGATGTGGGTTGAAATGCCCACACAGCTTGTTGAAGAGCTGGGAGGAATGTTAGTGTTGGCATTGTATCCTGCTGCGGGATGAACGGGCCCAGAAGTCACAAGTCCTCCCCATAAGTCAGCTCAGCTGGAGAGTTCCCTATATCCTCCTTTTCTGTGGTTCTGAGGTTAAGGAGGATTATGGGAAGAGTGGGCACCCAGTTGACAGGATGCGGAAGAGCTCACAGTGCCTTCTTTACGCGGCATTGGAATCGTTCCATCATCCCATTGGACTGCAAGTGGTAGGCTGACGTACAGTGGTGCATAGTACCTAGAAGGGAGAGCAGGTCCTGCCAGGCCTTTGGCTCGAACTGGATGCCTTGGTCGGTGATTATGGTGTGTGGGGCGCCAAAACGAGCCACTTAGGATGACAGGAAGTGGTACGCCACCCTCTCAGCCGTAGCATCCAACATCGGTGCCGCTTCCACCCACCTTGTAGGCCTGTCAATACAGGTGAGAATGAACATGTTCCCCCTGGACTCTGGGAGAGGGCCAACGATGTCAAGGTTGACTGTGGGGAAACAAGTGGTGGGAGTGGGTTAGCTCACCAATGGGATCTTGATGTGCTGGTGCACCTTGGCAGACTGACAGCGTGCACACGTCCTTACCCACTGCGTCACGTCTCTACGCATGTCAGGCCACACCACGTGGTGGCTATGGAGGCTACGTGTGCTGCATATGCCTGGGTGTGACATGTCATAGTAATGTCGGACAATCTGATGCCGACATGCATTGGGTATGAAAGGGCAAGCTACTCTGCTGGATATGTCCAACCACAGCTTATGGGGGGAGTCTGGAACGCCGAATTGCTGAACCTGTAGTGCGGTTGAACCCCCAAGTAGCGTAGGTAGTTCCTGGTCCAACATTTGAGCGAGGGCCAGGGCAACATGGCTGAGTGGAGGGGGAGATGGGGCCACCATTGCCACTCTCCAGGAAAGAGCATCAGCCACCGTGTTATGTTCACCTTTGATGTGTTGTATGTACGTGGTGAACTCAGAGATAAAAGCCAGTTGCCTTGCCACCCACAGGGACCAGTGCTCACTTCTCTGGGCCATGGTGAATGTAAGTGGTTTGTGATCAGTAAGGACCCTGAATTCCCTGCCCTCCAGGAAGTGCCTGAAATGTCTGATCACTTCATATATTGCCAATAGCTCCCTGTCAAATGCACTGTATTTCCACTGCGCTGGAGTGAGATACTGGCTGAAGAATGCGATGGGTGCAGTAACTCCCTCAGCCTCCTGCTGGAGAACAGCGCCCACCACGTCCAAGGAGGCGTCTGTGACAAGGGACATGGGAGCATTGGGGGCAGGGTAGTCAAGGCAGGGGGCAGTAGCGATGTTGTCTTTCAGGGTGGCGAAGGCTTGGATCGCCTGTGGAGTCCAATTAAGTGATTATATGAGTTTTTCTTTGTGCCCTTCAGATCATGGAGTGCAGCTAAGGTGGAGGCTGCTTGGTGGAGGAAGTGGTGGTAATAGTTGGCCATCCCAAGGAATTCCCAGAATTTGCATGGCATTGCTGGACGTGGGAAATCCTGGATGGCCTGGACTTTCTGGGGAAGGGGCATGATGTCAGTGGCAGAGACCCTGTGCCCGAGAAGGTCCAGTTCCTCTGCACCCAGGATGCATTTCACTGGATGGATGCGAAGGCTGTGTTCCTCCAGGCAGCTGAAAAGGTCTAGAAGATGACGCTCATGTTCCCTGTGCGACGGGGAGGTGATGAGGATCTCGTTGATGTAGACGAGAACGTTGTCTAGGCCTCTAATCACCTTGTCCGTATACCTTTGGAATGTTTGTGCTGCATTCCATAACCCAAAGTTCATTTTGGTATATTCAAACAGTCCAAACAGGGTGGTGACAGGAGTTTTAGGGATGTCCTGGGGGGGAAACTGGGATCTGGTGATAGGCCGGTACCAGATCTATTTTGGAGAAGACAGTCATCCCGTGCAGTGTGTGATGGAAGTCCTGGATGTGGGGAATGGGGTAGCGATCAGGGGTGGTCATTGCATTAAGGGCCCTATATTCCCCACATGCTCTTCATTCACCCTCCTGTGCCTTCAGAACCATGTGCAGTGGTAAGGCCCAGGAACTGGATGACTGTCTTATGCCCTCCTGCAGCATGGCCTGAAACTCCTGCTCTGTTGCCCGTATCTTTCAGGAGGCAAGCATTGTGGGTGGGTGAAACATGGTGATCCTGAGGTAACTATACAGTGCTGCACACCGTGGTCAGTAAGCCCGCGTTGAGGAGTCAGTGAGGTTAGGAGGGGGAAACTGCCGCAGAATGACATCATATGAAGAATCACTTTGGAGGTGGGTGATAAGGACAGTGCTGGCTGCACACTTCGAGGCTTAAATAAAAAGAGTTAGATGGCCTGTGGTACAGCTGGTGGCACTTGGTGTCCACCTCCAAATCACATGCCTCCAGGAAGTCAACTCCGAGGATGGGTTGCTCAACGTCTGCTATCACGAATGGCCATGTGAATGAGAGGGTGTTGGAGAAAACCACCTGCCAAGGCTCAGTACGGTATGGGGTGATAGGTGAACCACTGGCCGCCACAAGGTCAAAGGCAGGTTGATGGTGACTTATGTGATGGGGGCTTGGGGGAATGATACTAAATGCAGCCCCTGTGTCTATTAGGTACCTTGTGGCAGTGGTGACATCCTCAACCCACAGCAAGTACTGAGTGCCTGGCAGTTTGTGGGGGAAATGTGGAGCATGGTTGGCCTGTTCGTGATTCACTCTGGCGGGAGACGTTACTGGCTTGGTCTCCTCCTGGCGGTGTTTCCCAAAAAAATACATGGGGGAGTGCAGCGACGGGCCGCCTGACTGAACCGTTTATGATACGTACAGAGGGTGTATTCCTGTTGTATAGGTTGTACAGTGTTCGGTTTGGTATATGACACTAGGGGGCACTGGTGGAATTGTGCGGGGGTGAAAGGGAATCACTGGGGAACTCTGATGATGGCGCACTGGGGATATTGTTATTGGGTGAACACACTGGCGAAGGGGTTGATGCACTGGGGGAGTTGTAATTGAGTGAATACACTGGT
Organism: Coenobita brevimanus; assembly: GCF_032717465.1. Classification (NCBI taxonomy): domain Eukaryota; kingdom Metazoa; phylum Arthropoda; class Malacostraca; order Decapoda; family Coenobitidae; genus Coenobita; species Coenobita brevimanus. The sequence continues at coordinate 23,463,826 of NC_137000.1, read as the reverse complement.
GGAGGGATTGATGCACTGGGGGAGTTGTTATTCAGGACAAGTATGGATTGTTCTATCTGGCTAACTTTATCTGTTAATTTACTGAGCAGAGCACACATATCCGGGAATTGCTTGTCTCTGTTAGACACACTATTAAAACTGGGGGTTGCTCTAGGGTTGATCACTACATTGTTGGGCGTAGGATTGTTTATAGGAATTGTACTTACTTTAGTACTGGAGCAATGCTGTTGCATTTCATAAAGTGTGTCTGCTTTTACAAGGAAGTCTTGAAAAAGGTAGCATCAGCGCCAAGAGAAGCCAGGTGCAGGCGAAATTCTGGCAGCATGAGCTGCAGAAGGCAGTGCCGCAGGAGATAGTCAGATAATGTCGCCCCTGTGGCTGTTAGTGTGGCTTGGATCTGGGCACAGTAGTGCTGAGGGGCACTGGTCTGTTGGTTGAATGTTGTCCATCTCCATAAGCAGGGCCTGTTTTAATTTCCCCAACGCCCTCAGGAAACTGTTTCTCAGTGCTCTGTACTTCCCTGTGGTTCTGGGTGACAATACCACATCCTGCACGAGAGCTGCCACTTGAGTAGATAGTGCTCTAACAACTGTAGTGTATTTTGTGTAATCGGTAGTGTCTTTGGGCTATGTGGCATCGATGTGTGTAAACCACGTGTTTATGTCGTAAGAAAATATGGGGAGACGTTGCTGGATTATGTATTCCATCACAAGTTCATTCCAGGGGTCACCAGTGTAGTGAATCTCTTACTTGCTTAACTTACGATGGTAGGAGGAATATTAAAGTCGGCTGTGAGGCAGAAAGGAATTATATTACTAGTTAAATTGTACAATGATAACAATTCAGTGATAATACAGGGACAAATTTGCTATTATTTCCGTACTGTGGAGAAAGTGACACACTAATATGTGAAGTGCTAGTGTGTGAGTGAGGGAGTGTGAGTTAGCATGACCGTGCATGAATGTGTGAGTACTTGAGTGTGAAGTAGCAGCTCTACGGGATGCAGGTATGTGTGCCGGAGTCTGGAGCTAGAGAGATGGCCGAAGGACCCGGGTAGGCCGCTTTTACGAGGGGCTGCAGCAGGGCACGCCAGTGTTAGCATCCCTAGAAGGCACGGTGATTGGCTAAGGTGAGGCACGCGGCAGCTCATTGGTCAGGTGGGGTCACGAGGTTAGGAACTGCTACTTTATAGGTCAGCGCAGCAGCTGAGTCATAGTGGGACGTGGTACCACCTGGTGTGTGATTGGCGGCGCACCAGTTATCTTCCCACGTCGACTACAGGCAGGCAACAATGCAGCGTCCCTGAACACATGTACAGTATACTGCTGGCTGCATGGTGCATGTAATATGATGCAGGGATACATGTGCAATGCATACAATAGTGCATGGATAGGTGCGTGGTATGTATGAATTGTGGAGGTGGATTATTACACCACACCCTCTCATGTAATGTTAATCAGCAAGAATTAGATATGTCTCAAGATATCAAATAACAGGTGACTGCTGAAATAAAAGGCGTATCTTTAGGCAAATCTATAGTCCAGTTTGATGAGTAGACTGACGTGGCTGCTTGTGCCCAAATCCTGGTGTTTGTAATCTCAATTAGTGGTGGAGATTTCAAGGAGGATATCTCGTTCTGTCATGCATTGAAGTCGACTGCAAGAGGTGAACACATTTTCCATGAAATCTCAATTTTTTTTAGAGGCTGCAGGACTTTCTTGGAATATTATAGGTGCGTGCACAGCTGACGGAGCACCGGCATTGCCTGGCCCTCGACCAGGATTTCGAGGAAGAACGAATGAGGCGAATCCTGAAAAAAGGCATCATCTTCATTGTATACTTCATAAATAATGCTCTGGCATCTAAAACTCTCCCACTAGAGATAAGATTAGTACCCGATGATCCTGTGCACATGGTAAATACCATCAAGTCAAGTGCCTTAAATGCACGACTCTTCCACCTACTGTGCCAAGAGTTATGAGCAAATGAAGAAATGTTACTCTTTTCACACCAAGGGTCGCTGATTGTCACCGTGGAATGTGGCATTAGAAGCAGAGTCACTGAAGGAGCTTCGGAATTCTTCAAACGTGACAAGACAAGTCACCTGAGTCCACCAAGAAATTGTCAGACCACCAGTGGCTCCAGAAGCTGGCCTACTTGAAGGACATATTCTTACATCTAAACTTGTTAGACTTATCCCTCCAAGGCCGTTTTATCAAAGTGATTGATTTCATGGACAAACTAAGGTCATTCAACTTGAAGCTTAAGCTATGGGAGAGGAAGGCGAAAGACGAAAACCTAAGCATGTTAGAACACGTTAGTGCGGCACTGGGTATGAGCAAAGGCATTGGAAAACTAGAACTGGTGCTTCTTGTGCAAACACATCTTTCTTCCCTACAGATGGAGTTGCAGTGTTATATCCCCAAACTGAGTGAGTTGGAATCAAAGCTGACTAGAAGATTCACTGTTGATGTGCTCCTTCTCCCAGATAACATGCAAGAAGAATTCCTAGAGTTGGTGAACGACTCTGTTGCAAAGATGCATTTCAAATAATTGTACTTCCCCTGACCAGTTTCTGGCCTGAAGTAAGTGTTTTACCCTGCTGTATCTGATGTTGCTGTGAGGTATTTGCTGATGTTCTCAAGTGCATACCTACACTGTGTGTGAGCATGGATTTTCAACGCTGTTGAACACAAAAACTAAGCACCGAGCATGTCTTAATGTGGAACATGACCTTCGAGTATGCCTGTCTGATTCTGCTCCTCGAAACTTCTTTGCACAAAACAGGCACAACTTTCGCAATGAAGGTTAATACTACAGTAGTTGTCATATTTGAAACATGGTGTTACTGCTTACTTACCAGATGACGTAATTATAATATCATTAGTCTTACAACAGCCGATATAGTTCATTGTAGTACTATTCTACAATGAATTAGTGCTAAGGTTTCTTATCCCCGATGGGATGTTCTCCCACGTGTAGTCTGGTCAGCTGATCGGGTCAGGTGTAGGAAAGGAGATGGATCCATTATGATGTGGCGGGTGTAAACTAGCTCTGCTGTCGGGCCCTGCTACAGATATCGGTGGACTGCACTGTGCAGTTGGCTCTCTTGTGGAGTGGTGCGGTGAAGAACGATCCTTTCTCCCCTTAGAGGCTAAGATACAAGTAAATGTGTATGTGTGTGTGTGTGTGTGTGTGTGTGTGTGTGTGTGTGTGTGTGTGGATGAGTATTTTGGTGAATATATCGCCCTGTCTTGGCTACCCACTGTTAGAGGGGAAACAGCCTAAGTATATACTGTAGATAGATAAAATAACTAGTTTCACCCCGGTGTGATATCATTGTACAGTACATTGAGTATATGATGTTAATGCTTTATTACCTCTGCCAACGAAGCTGGAGGAGTTATTTATTTACCTATGTTTGTCTGTTTGTTTGTTTGTCCACAAGATATCTCCAAAAGTTCTCATTGAATTTTAAAGAAATTTTGTGGAAGGGTGGGCCATGGGCCAAGAAAGAATTGGTTAAATTTTTGGACAGGTCCTGATCCTGATCCGGAGTGTCCCTCACAGTACCTTCAGAAGTTCTCAATGAATTTCAATAAATTATTGTGGAAGAATGGACCATGGGTCTAGGAGTAATTGATTAAATTTGGGGGCGGATCCGGGTCCGGTGTATTCCACACAATACCTCCAGGATCAGGATCCTTTTTAATGGCATTGACGGAGGTATGCGCCCTCTGAGTGATTTCTAGTTGCATGATAAAGGCATTGCAATTTCAGAGATGTGATGATATCAATTGTAGTACCATTGTATAATGAATATGCCTTAATATATTAGCATTCTATGTGCAGTGTCAGATTACGAAGGGTATGGGTCGATAACTCAGGGTGTACTTGGTGATAAAAAAAAAAAAAAAAAAAAAAAAGTTTGGGAAACATTGCTCGAAACAGCTCAAACGTGTGTAATTTTTTACGAGGAATTTACATATGTATATTACAGTTGCTAAGGTGGTGCCCCTGAATGCCAAGATAGAACTTATTAGAAAAAAAGAATCGTCAATATAGTGGCAACATTGTAGCAAATTACCGTAGAATTATTTACTTCAACTATATAAGTTTCCGCAGGACGGATGGGTGGAAGGATTGGTGGGTTATTCAGGGCAGGTGGGGTGGGAGGGCAGGGATAGTGGGTGTGTGGGTTGTAGAAAAATAGTTCCAGTGTAGGAATATGCCCATAGGAAATATATCCCTTGGAAGTTGGACCTAAGGAGGATCATGGGCACGATGGATAAAATGGGAGTGGCCATCCAGGGTCCCAGGCACTGTCTGTATGCACAATCATAGAGTTTTACTCAGGCTACTCCGGGTACCCATGTTAGTTTGTACTAAAGCATAAACATGAAAGAAGACAAACATATTCACGGAATTCAAAAAGCAAGGCCGGGAGTCAGAGAATATCTTTGGAATAACAGAATAACAAAACGTAAAAATGATAATGCATTACAAGACAAAAAAAAGTTAAAAAAAATGGAGTGGGTATTTTTATCAGCTTCTGAATTTAGAAGATGGTGAAGAAGGTGAAACAGACTCCGATACACCCATAGTGAAATTACTGATGAATAGCCGTGAAAAGACATCACAGGAATGAAGTCTCTAAATGCGACGGGGTAGGTGGAAGCAGAGTATATAATAGAACTGGTAAGTGTAAAAAGTCAAGAGGGAAAGGGGTGGTTATTGGAACTCCTGCAGGTGTGGCGAAAGGAAAATATTCAGGATGATTGACAAAAGTGTAGAATGATATCAGTCCATGTACGTATTAATTTATTTATATATGTATCTGTCTCTATATGTACCTATCTATCTATCCATATATATACAGATAGATAGATAGATATAGATATATAGATAGATAGAAAATAGATAGATAGGTAGACATATATAGATAGATGTAGATAGATAGATATAGATATAGGTAAACAGATAGATAGATAGATAGATAGATACATAGATATATACGGTAGATATCTATTTGTATATATAAAATGGTGATTTATGGAAACAGATAAATCAAGTTAATAGTGTACCTGATGAAGATTTTAGAGAGGATAATAAATGAAGGATTGCGAGAAATAGTAGCGCTTATGCAAGTTAGATTTGTGAAGGGAAAGGTACCATACATGCAGTATAACCTAAGCACACTTTCTCCTATTACAGTGAGCATTGTCAGTCCATTATCCGTGATATGTGTACCATGTGTCGATCAGCTGGTTTTCCGAGACATCACTGGGGAGAGGGAAAGGGCAGTCGGGGTATGTTTGGAGCCAAGAGGGTTACAGAGTGTGTTGGGGACAGGGGTAATATGGTATGGAGCTTGAGAATGACAAAATCGATGTAAAGTGAAAGAGTACATTGAATAAATCTTTAATTACTTAAGTCATTGTATACAAAACCGAGCATGACATTTTACCACTGTTATTAAGCTCGCCTTTAGAAGACAGAGCGAAAATGTTTTTGCCTGCCTCTGTGTGTGTGTGTGTGTGTGTGTGTGTGTGTGTGTGTGTGTGTGTGTGTGTGTGTGTGTGTGTGTGTGTGTGTGTGTGTGTGTGTGTGTGTGTGTATGTGTGTGTGTCTGTCTGTCTGTCTGTTCCCATTATATCTCATGAACGGCTTTAGCTATCAACATGAAACCTTCAGGGTTTCAAGATATGGACAAAATCTTGGCCGAGTTCGAAAATGGGCACTCGGGGTCAAGGTCAAGGTCACCAAAATGGTTGCCAAAGGTCAACTATTTTTTATCGCCTGCCTTTAGCATCATGATATCTCATGAATGGCTTGAACTATCAACATGAAACCTTCAGGGTATCAAGATGTGGCCTAAATCTTGGACTTGGCCAACAGCGGGTGATTAGTGTTCGGCTCCCGAATGCCTTTCATTCATTTACAAGTAATATGAAATATGAGAGAAAAAATAAACTTAAACATACTCCCTGTTTGCACACACACACACACACACACACATTTAGCACTTTCGCATTGGCAACAGGGTGACGGTATGTATGGCACCATAGTTTGCTTAGATGGTTACCACCCAGCTTAATAAAGGGTTTCCTGGTGTACAGGAAGCCATTTGGCTTGCCACTCAGTGTAGAGTCACCCGTAGACAAAGGGAAGAGGAAAGAATGAAGGAGAAAACTACGTAATAGGAAGGAAGGAAATATGGAAGGAAGAGAGGAGAGGGCAGCAACCCGAGAGCAGCACTACATCTAGTGAGTGGATCTGAATGCCCTTACCTACCAACTAAGAGTGAAAGTACAGCATGCTGAAATAAAAAGAATGAAACAACTGTGGAGGAAAAGAGGAAGAAAAGGGTGCAACAGATGCGGAAAAGGGTTCAAGTGAAAGAAGAAGAGGATCAGTCCTGTCACCAACCCTATTCTTCATTCATATTAATGATCTCTTTTCTGTCACCAATAATCCCATTCATTCATATGCAGATGACTCAGTGCTTTATTTTCCCTTTACACTTAACCATCCATTCATAGAGTTTGGTATCTCTAACTCCCAGCTCAGCACAGCAATCTCCAAAAATCAAGTCCTATCTGAGATGACTGAATCAGGACAAAATGACATAGTCTCAATTAACCCACCCCGTTCCGACCGATTTTCCACCACTGACTCCCCCCAATCCTGACCAATTTTGGAAAAAAAAAAAATTTTGGTTCAAACCTCCGCTTTTGGTGAGAAACATCTTTAAAATTCATAAATAAATCGCTCACCTGAGCTTTAAAGTACTGGACACAAGTAGCAGTACCCCTTATCTTACTGGGTTTTCTATCAGGCTGGCACCAAAGAAAACGAGTTCTATGGGAGGGTAACTACTCCACACCACTCATAAGCAGTATTAATTTATTTATTTGGTAAAATTTATATGTAGTACGAGAGTATACTGGCTTTCACATAGTAATATAAACAATATAAGCATTGTTTCACTCACTAAAGGCATCAACATACCTAACCTTTTTTGGCGACATTACCTGATCATCATTTCTGACTGTTTCTTCCTCTAGTGCTAGGTAAACTTTGTCCTCCACATTGTCATCAACTGGGGAATACTCCGGCCTTGAATTTCGTACCGTGGCACGACATGTCTTTACTGGCCAGGTCACTTGTAACAGGTGAATTGCTGAGACAGTGGCGTGCTGGGGGGGGGGAGGTCATGCTGGGTAAGGCATTGTCCCTGCCTGGCATCTTATAGAGGAAGGTGTCCCGTGTATACGTATAAAAAATCATGCGCAAAATTTGAAAATTGTGCAAATGACAGACCTTGCAATTGCAGCACGTTTATGTACATCAATGGAAGTCACAGTGACAAAACGTTCGGACGTATATATACGTCAATGGGACGCAGCAGGTTAAAGCATGGCAGTATTGTGATACCAACCCTAACGTATGGAAGTGAAATTTGGACCTTGTTGGAAGGACACAAGTCAAGAGAGAGAGCAATGGAAATGAGTTATTAGAGAGAGCATGTGGAGTTACCTGGAGAGACAGACTGGCAAATGAGGAAATGAAGAAGCGTTGTGGTGTGGATGTGGATGTGAAAGAAGATGTTAGGAGAAATACGTTGAGGAGTTTTTGCCATATGGAGAGGATGGAGAGCGAGAGCTTGACGAGGGAAGTGCATGCAAGTTAGGTGGAAGGGGTGAGAGGGAGGGGGAGGCCGAGGAAGAGATGGAGGGATGGAGTGGAGAGGTAAATGAAAGAGGGGTGTGTGAGCTGGGAGCAAGGCAGTGACATGGTGTTGGACTGGGTGACATGGAGGTGATTTCTTTGTGGCCACCCCATATGGGATTGAGGCATCTGACAATAGGTAAATAGATGGAAAATCAAATATATCCAGTTTACTAACAGACAGATATTGTCCGACTCTTATATTACCTTCAGTGGAACCACTATTCCTATTTTTAACAGTACTGAAATTCTCGGTGCTTCGCTTAACCGCTAAACTGCAGGCTTGTTTTGTTTTGACTTCCGTGTCCCGCAGGCATATTCGCGCTCCAACAGACTCTCTAAAAATATTTGCCAAAAATTTGTTATTAGTCATAGAATATTAAAATTAAATAAGCAAATGGCACATACCTTCAGCTTTCTCCTGGGATGTTTGTTAGACCTTCATCGAGTACCGTAAGACTTGTGGAGACCTCTGAAGTTGGGTAACGAAGTTTCCACTTTACACTTCCTGACAACCCGTAATATAATTACCACAGCCTACTGTAGCATTATCACAAGAAACACTATTCTATGATTCTTAAATAAAATCCATACTCCAAAAAAAAAAAACCACTGTGAAAGCAATGAAAATTACAAGCGCATGTGACCTTCCCACTTCCAATCTTTCGCCGCTGGTATTCTGTCATTTATTATTCAGAAAAACACTCAAAGTTTATATTTCTATTACTATATAACACTTATATATATATATCTACAGTCTTTATCCATAAGTTTCCTTCAGTAATAGTAGTTTATTGTCACTGTAGGCATTCAATTTCTCTTTCGGTAAAATACGTAGCATTCACTTTCTCGTCCTGTGTACTAGCGTTGAGAGTGACTCTGTCACTTTCACCTTCACTTTCATAACTCATAGTATTCATACATGCTAGAGTGAAACTTTCACTTTCATTACTCCTAGTATATATACTCGTATTCTAATAATACTACTCATTTCCATTTCTATTTACATTCCCTATTTTATTTACATTATTTACATTTCTATTTTATTTACACTGTGTTAGGCACTGTCACTTGCAGTAACTTATAAAGCTATTTTCCATTGTTCACTTATATTTAAATTCATTGCTTTTACTTGCTGTTTACACATTATTTACACATTATTTACATTTCCACTTGCACTGTTTTACTCATCAGAAAGATTGTAGTCACTCTCTATCATTACCCAGTTCACGTTCCACAGCACTCACTTATCCCTTTACCTCTTTCCACACGAGGTTTAGTAGGGGGTAGAGGTCACAGGGTCCTTTGAATGGGGCTAAAAAAGGGCAGAATTTGACAGGTGCGAATCCGACGTGCTTCCACCTTGAAAGACGACAGTAAATTGAATACATTATTCAGGGTGTGGTGGCCTGCCTAGGGGAAGTGCAGTGCTGCCAATCTCAGCCTGGTGACAGCTGCTAATATATACACTTTGAAATAATTGGCAGGAAATCTAGACAATACATTATAGATTAGGTAGTTCCAGGTGAATGTAAATATCACTTTGGTTTCTCCCTTCCCTCCTTATATATATTTTTATTACGAGAACAGATTATACGGCATATTTCAAGGGGAAATAAACAGCGAAAATTAGCAAACGAGTGCACTTGAGGTGATGTCAGGTGATAATTAGCCAATTCCAGATGTATGGCACTATCACTTACCTTATTTCTTTTTTGAATATATTATTTGGTATAAGAATAGGGCATAGGGCTTATTTCAATGGATGGAATCAGTGGAAAATTCCAGGGAAGATTTACTTAGCATAGCACGGCCGGGCAGGGAAGAGGAGAGGGTAATGGAGGGGAGGTAGGGAGGGGAGTCAAGAACGGGAGGAAATGGCTAAATTGTCAACAATGGATGGGAGTACAGATGAGATTAGGAGTGCTGACTAGTGTTGGACATTGGCAGTATTGATAGATGATACAAGCCACTACTTGAAAGCCTGGGTGAATTCAAAATAACACAGAATCATAAAAGTGATCCCTGTGGTATGATCCCTTGCTCCCAAGCGTCACGAAAGTGACGTCCCGTGGTTAAGGGGTTAACAATACCCTTAGTTGGACGACTCAAGTTTGATCACTTGCTATCACCGCCTCAAAGAAACATCATCATCATCATCCGGACCTCCTTTCCCACCCAAGGGCAGGTCAAAAAAACTTGGATAATTACTGTATAGAATCCGTAACTTCTTCACTGACGAGCAGTAAGTTATAACTTACAAGAGTCATGTGCTCTCTTACCCCTCTAATATTGCTCGCCTTTATGGGGTGGATGTGGAGAGGTTGCACTGAAACAACTGGACAAAATTCAGAACAAAGATATAAGAATTTTTAATTACCCCGCAATTGCCAATGAACTTCTACAAGTAAGACAGATTCTTGCCTCCCTTGCATTATTTTACACGTACAAATACTTTTATGGCAAATGCTAAGACGATGTTGAATTAACTGTGCCAACTCTCCACGCCACGGTCATCTAGTAGCTCTCATGACTTGGCTCTCACACGACCAAAATGCAGAAATTCTGTCCATCAGAATTCCGATATTCCCAGAACTACTTCTCTTCGGAACTCACGTCACCAGATTAGTTTTGTCTCAAACTTCAACCTACTGTTATAGTTTTTTTTTTTTTTTTTATGGGGGACACCTGCAATCTTGTTTAGGGATTTGTTTAATTTGGTTTTCCTTCCTCTTCATCTTCTGTAAATAAAATGCATGCGGAATGGTTAATAAGGAGAAAAAAGATGGAGGTAAATGATTTTGGAGAAAAGAAAATATAATGCATATTACTTTAATAATATGAATCTATTTTAGCATGAGGAGCAAAAATGTAGGAGTGAAGGTGCAACATAGTGTGAAAGTGAGGTGTGAAGGATGAAGGTAGAAGAACACTAAATATGGAAATGGCGTAAGTAGCAGATGGGAAGAATATTTTGAAAGGCCAATGGATGGAATGATGAAAGCAGATCAGTTGTATACATGATGTGTTTTGGTGGTGCACAAAGAAGGAATACAATGCCAGGAAATGTGACTCTGGGAGAAATCAATAATTCTGTAATGTAGCTGAAGGATGGGAAAGCAGCAGGTCTTAATTACGTGTATGCAGGTATGGTTAATTGTGGTGGTGAGAGGTGAGCGAAGTGTTTGTTAGAGATCATGTAAGAAAGCTTGGATGAGTGGAAAATTGTCTGCTACTGTAGACCCTTACAAAATGCAAGTGAGGGAATAAGTGCAAAAAATATCGTCGACTAAGCCTCTGACTAAGCCTCTTGAGTGTTTTAAGAAAGGTATATGGAAGAAATATCACAGAGAAGGCAAGGGATATATTGAAAGGCCTGGAGAGTAACAAACAGGGAGATTTTAGATGTGGCAGTGGATAAATATGGATCAAATATTCGCAATGAAAACGACATTGAGAATAAATATAAGGTATTTGTGGCATTTTTAAACAGGGGAAAAATACAGTAAGGTAAACAAAGAAAGATTATGGGAAGTCTTTCATATAATTATAAGATCTGGGTGGTAAGTTAAAGAATGCCGATATGACTTTTAATGATAGATAGATAGATAGATAGATATTTTGTGTGTGTGTGTGTGTGTGTGTGTGTGTGTGTGTGTGTGTGTGTGTGTGTGTGTGTGTGTGTGTGTGTGTGTGTGTGTGTGTGTGTGTGTGTGTGTGTGTGTGTGTGTGTGTGTGTGTGTGTGTGTGTGTGTGCGTGCGTGTGTGTGTGTGTGCGTGTGTGTATGTGGCGTGCGCGCGTGTGTGTGTGTGTGTGTGTGTGTGTGCATATATATATATATATATATATATATATATATATATATATATATATATAAAGAGAGAGAGAGAGAGAGAGAGAGAGAGAGAGAGAGAGATGGCGCTGGTAATGAACGGTGAAGGATGGAGTATCTCGGAGTTTCTCAAACCTGATGTATGTGGATGATGCAGTGGTGCTCGTAGATAGTGGACAAGAGCCTGGTAGAATGGTGCAGAGTTTGTAGCTGTCTGTGAGTCATGGCCTGAAAGTATATATAAATAAGAGTAAAGTCATAGTTGTTGAGGTCGAAATTGGGTTCCCAGTTCCAGTAAATGGAGAAAGACGAACTGGCGAGTGAGTTTAAATGTACAGGTGCAGTGATAAGTGCGAAAGGTATATGTGCAAGAGAGGTGGAAAGCATAGTGACACGTGAAGAATAGAGGCTGGTGTCATGAAATCCTTGATAAGAGACAGATTTAAGAGTAGTGGCTGCGAGAGGCTTGCATGAAGGAAGTTTGTGCCTACTCGAACTATGGTCTATCAATCTATCTATCTATTGCCAGACGCCTTAATCCTGCAAGGGGTGGCCACAAACAAATCGCCTTCATGTCACCCTGTCCCCCGCCATTTCACTGCCCTGCTCTCAGCTAACATCCCCCTCTCTCATATACCTCTCCACTCCATCCCCCCATCTCATCCTTGGCCTCCCTCTCCCTCTCCCCCCTTCCACTTCATTCACATGCACTCTCCTCGTCAGTCTCTCACTCTCCATCCTCTTTACATTGCCAACCCACCTTAACCCGCGCCGTCCCGAGGACGTACTTCCACGTCCTCACGTTTTGTCACAGCTAATCCCGAGGACGTACTTCAACGTCCTGCAATTGCAAGGTTCATAATTTCCACAATTTTCAATTTTCGCGAGTCATTTTTAATGTATACACGGGACACCTTCCTCAACAAGATGCCAGGCAGAGACAATGCCTTACCCAGCATGACCTCCTCCCCCCCCTGCATGCCCTTTTCTCAGCAATTCACCTGTTATCAGTGACCTGGCCAGTATAGCCATGTCATGCCACGGGACGAAATTCAGGGCCAGAGTGATTCCCCAATCAATGACAATGTGGAGGACAAACTTTACATAGCATTAGAGGAAGAAACAGTTAGAAATGATGATCAGGTAATGTGGCAAAAAAAGGTCAGGTATTAGTGAGTGAAAGAATGCTTATAATGCCTATATTACTGCTTGAAAACCAATATACTCTTGTACTACATATAAATTCGTAACAGTAAATAAATAAATACCGTTTATGAGTGGTGTGAAATAGTTATCCTCCCATAGAACTCGTTTTCTTTGGTGCCAGCCTGATAGAAAACCCAGTAAGGTAAGGAGGCTCTCCTACCTGTAATGAGTATTTTAAACCTCAGGTGAGCGATTTCTCTATGAATTTTCGATGTTTCTCACCAAAAGCGAAAGTTTTAGCAAAAAAAAAAAGGGTCGAAAAATGGTCGGGATTGGGGAGTACCAGTGGTCAAAAAGTGGTTGGGACGGGGCGGGTTAATGTGTTTCTCCTAACGCTTCGTACCACATCCACATCCACACCACAACACTCCTTCACTTACTCATTTATCAATCTGTCTCTCCGTGTGACTCCACATACTCCTTTCAAATAACTCATTTCCACTGCTCCTACTCTTGACTTGTGTCCCTCCAACAAGGTCCAAGCTTCACTTCCATATGTTAGAGATGGTATAATAATACTGTCATGTATTATTCACTTCCATGCTTACTTCCCTGTTTCTTATCACTGCTTTCAAGGAACCTGCAACCTTTCTTCACTGCTGCACCCTTTCAAGCACTCCTTCCTCCAAACTTCCATCCTTACCCATCACACTACCCAAGTACTTAAACGCACTCACATTCTCCATCTCCTCCCAATCCAGTCTCACTGTACATTAACTGACTTCATTTCTCTCGAAGACCATCACTCTATTCTTCCCTACATTCACCTTTAGATTCCGTTTCTTACACACTCTCCCAGACTCATCCACCAAGCCTTGCAGCTCCCCATCGTCTTCACTTAACAACACAGTATCATGTGCAAACAACAGTACAGGGAGTTTCCAGACTCTGCCCTCTCTCACTAGGGCCGCTCCAACATCCACTGCCCTACCTTCTGTCTCGTTTATAACCCCATCCATGTACAGATTAAACAACTATGGAGACATGACACATCCTTGTTTCAATCCAACGTTCAAATACAAAAATTCACTCAGTTCACTATTCACACGCACTACAGTCTTAGCACCCTCATATATACTCTTCATGGCCTTCAATAACTTCCCATCTACCCCATATATACTTAATACTTTCCACAATCCTTGTCTATCCACCCTGTCATTTGCTTTCTCCGAATCAATGAAGGCTGCATACAACTTCTTTCTCTTCTCTAGAAATTTTTCCACTAAAGATCTAAGAATGAAAAGCTGATCTACACAAACTCTTCCCTTCCTAAAACCTCCCTGTTCTTCACCAACTAATTCCTCTGTTATTTCTCTAACTCTGTCAATAAATATCCTACTATATACTTTTCCTATTACACTAAGAAGGCAAATGCCCCTATGATTACCACACACTTCTTTTTCCCTTTTTCCTTTGTACAGGAGAATAATTATACCTGACTTCCAATCCTCCGGGACTTGACCTTCCTCTCAGGCCAGTCTGCACATCTTCCACATCCATTCTATTACTATCTCTCCCCCAAGCTTCACCATTTCACCACACACTTCATCAACTCCTGGGGCTTTCCCCATTTTAACTTTCTTCATTGCTTCCGCAACTTCCATCCTACAGATATCTTCTTCTCTTCTCACATCCCTCCTTCTCCCAGCCATTCCCAAGCCACTTATACTTGCATTACTTTCATTCTTTATGTTCAACAATTCATTAAAGTGTTCCATCCATCTGCTTACTTTTTCTCCCTTCTCCACTAGTAATCTACCATTTTAATTTTTCACTCCCCTACTAACTTCTTTGGTGCCCTGTCTCACTGTCATTACCTCTTTCCAGAACATTTTCTTACATTCCCTCCACTTTACACTCAAATTCCTTCCAAATTCCTCATTCACCCTCTTCTTACAGTCTCTCTTCCTCTCTACACATAACTCTCTTCCGTCTCTCAACTTCTTCCACGCCCATGTTTCTCATCCACTCACTATATGCTTTCTTCTTTTGTGCCACAGCCTCTCTCACCTCCCCAGTACACTTTGCTGTTCCCTGCATCCCCTTTCGTCTTCTCTTCACACCACACACCACCTCACATGCTGAACAGATTTCTTCTGTGAATATCTTGCACACACCTTCCACGTCCCCCATCTGCTCCAGTCTATAGTATATTTACCCAATTGCTCCTCCACTTCCCTCTTATATTCTACCTTTTTTCCATCCTCTTGTAACTTTTCTACCTTCTTTATAAGAACTACATCCTCCTGTCCTTTCCTTCTCCTATTTCTCCATTTTGTTTGGACTTTGATTCTGACCACCACCAAGTGGTTGTCCGAAAGTCCACTCCCCCAACCTCTATATACTCTTGCATCCATCACACACCTCATCCTTTTCATCCACACACACATAATCAATCATTGCCTTCCGTTCATTCATTTCACCATCCACCTTTCTTATCATTCGGCACGTATACCTATGGATCATTTTGTGCCTGAAGAGGGTACCAGCTATCACCTAACCCCTCTTGGCACAAATGTCCACTAAACCACTGCCATTCTCATCCATCTCTGCAGGCACACCCACTCACCAACCACTCCATCCACCTTCACATTCCCTACTTTTCTATTCATATCTCCAGTCAAAAACACTCTCTCATTCCTTTCAAACTTTTCCAAGGGCGCTTCCACATTTGTCCAGAACTCTTCTCTCACTCTACTTGCACGATCTTACGTTAGCGCATACACGCACACAATCGCCCACATTTGTAGTCCAACTTTCACTCTTACCCATACTATCCTAGAGCCAACTGATCCATATTCTCTTACATTCTCTTTCCATCTGTTACTCACAACAATACACACTCCTTCTTTTGCCCTCTCATTCTCACCTACTCCCGCACATATACCCCATTCATATTCCCATTCTCTCACACTCTCACCTCCCATTCTCTCACACTATGGTGTGGAATTGAAATAAAAGGTCAGGAATAAGAGCAGTGAAAATGGGTCTGTTGAGTAATGTGTGTGAAGTGCAGAGAATGGAGAGGATAAGGAGTAATGTGGTTCGTGAGAGATGCGGAGCACAGAAGTCCGTGGACTCCAGAGTTGATGAGAGTGTCCTTAGATGGTTTGGTAATGTGGAGAGAATGAGTGTATATGGAGTGATGAGGAACGTATATCTGAGTTAGTCTGAAGATGGGAGGGAACACGGTAGGCCAAGAAGAAGATGGATAGAAATGGTAAGTGACTGAGAACGGAAGCTAGAGGTGGAACCTGGTGAGGCTAAAGAAAATGCAACTGGTGGAGCTGTTCGGAAGGATTTTTTACGAAGTAGTGTACAACAAGACTATGGCACTCATATTCTTTCCTAAGGAAGTGATAATCGTTGGACTGACTGTAGCTTATATGTGGTGTGAAGCATGTAACTGTGGATGTTTATGACTGTGAGGTGGAGTTAGGATTTCGGGGGCTTTGGATGCCGGGTGAATGGGAGTGTGTTCCATTCATTTGGGCAGACTTTGGTTAGTTTCTCATTTCATCATTTTTTTTTTTTTTAGTCTCTCTGAACACATCACCCCATCTCAAGGTAGGAAAAGACAGTTGAATAATGATGATGATGATGATTTTCAAGATGACTGCTTTTAACATAATATCTTATTTGGGCTATGGCAAGGACAAGCTCTGCTTGAATCAGTAGTTTCAATTATGCATTTCCTTTCTACTTCTCCCTCTTCCTCATTCTACTTATAAGCTTGTATCAGAGTTCACTTTTATTTTTTTTTTATTAGCTGACATATATACAATAGTGAATGGTATTAAGTGGTTTCAAATGTAAACCTATAACTTGAAGGTTGCTTAAGATTAATCATAGAGCAGTCGGACTGAGTCGTTCTCCGAGTACGGTAGGGTGTCACTCCCCACATTAATAGTAACAGTATTTCGGATAAAGAATTTTCTCAACTTTATGTCAGATCCACGCCTGTTTTGTTAAAATAAATTGTTCTGAAGGGAATGATATAAAAATTTTAATGTATACCATGCCCATATACTACCTTTCCTGGAGCAGATTTTGCACGTTAGAACCTCATCCTCCCATCCGCCTGAATTGTCTAGCGTGCTTAACTTAATTTATGATTACGTCCTGTATTGGACATTGTCACCGCTGAGGAGTTTTATAAAATTTAACGTGGCCATTAAGGAAAGGTTATAATAATTATATTAAACGTGCAACTGTGTCGGTCATCCCACATTTTAATTTCACCCTCTGCTCACACACACACACACACACACACACACACACACACACACACACACACACACACACACACACACACACACACACACACACACATTGACAATCACTGCACCTGGTTAGAGAGAGTCTAGGCGAATCTAAACTCGGGAACATAAAAGATGGTACAACAAGGCTGAAGGAGAGGAACAGAATGAGTGAAGCTGTGATGGGGGAGAAAAGACGGTAATGGGCAGTGCTCTGCGATCCCTCCGTCGATCTCAGGATCGGTAGGAGACGCCAGACAGAGCTCAAAGGCATGTGGCCGGGACCTAGCTCCAGGTCGTGCCTGAAGAGGTCGGGTATACCAGTAATGAATATCTAACTTTCTTTATCCCTTCGCTGTCGGGCATATAATATTCCTGTCTACCAACAAGTCACGGGGGGGGGGGGAGGCAAAGGACAGGGGAAGGAGTAGCAAGTAAGAGATGAGGTGAGTGGTTATTGGGCTGGGATAGGTGGGGGGAAGACGTAGACTGGAGAGAATGGAAAGGTTATTCGTGTTGTACGTGATGTATACTTTGGATTATAATTATGTGTTCCACCTTCCCTTAATTAGGGTGAAGGACATGATTTAGAGTTTGGGTGGTTATTCCATATAAGTTATTTTTACAATTGACACTCGCGGAGCGAGAGCAGGCATTATTTCTTGTGTGTGTGTGTGTGTGTGTGTGTGTGTGTGTGTGTGTGTGTGTGTGTGTGTGTGTGTGTGTGTGTGTGTGTGTGTGTGTGTGTGTGTGTGTGTGTGTGTGTGTGTGTGTGTGTGTGTGTGTGTGTGTGTGTGTGTGTGTGTGTGTGTGTGTGTGTGTGTGTGTGTGTGTGTGTGTGTGTGTGTGTGTGTGTGTGTGTGTGTGTGTGTGTGTGTGTGTGTGTGTGTGTGTGTGTGTGTGTGTGTGTGTGTGTGTGTGTGTGTGTGTGTGTGTGTGTGTGTGTGTGTGTGTGTGTGTGTGTGTGTGTGTGTGTGTGTGTGTGTGTGTGTGTGTGTGTGTGTGTGTGTGTGTGTGTGTGTGTGTGTGTGTGTGTGTGTGTGTGTGTGTGTGTGTGTGTGTGTGTGTGTGTGTGTGTGTGTGTGTGTGTGTGTGTGTGTGTGTGTGTGTGTGTGTGTGTGTGTGTGTGTGTGTGTGTGTGTGTGTGTGTGTGTGTGTGTGTGTGTGTGTGTGTGTGTGTGTGTGTGTGTGTGTGTGTGTGTGTGTGTGTGTGTGTGTGTGTGCAAAAATCACTCAAAAAATTTTTAACCGATTTCATCCAAGCTTTGTAGAAGGATTGAGCAATGGCCCTTAAGTAAACCAATTGTTATTGAGATAATACTGTAGGTCACAGGCCAAGACCACGTGGCTAGGTCAAATGTCAATCTAACAAGATCACTTTATTAATAACAAACTTGTGAGCTTGGGATTAAATGGTGAGGTAAAGAATGAAAAGAATAAATATTTTGAGGTCAAAGACCAAGGTCAAGGGACAAAATTAAATTTCGACAATTTTGATCCAATTTTAACCAAACTTGATGGAAGTTTGAGAGCCAGGCAACGAGTACACTTTTGTTACGAGAACAATATACCAAATATCACATGGCAAAGTCAGTTTAAATAATATTTATCTAATTTACTGTATACCAAATTTTGTGAAAAGGATGAGGATAAGACAAGGAGAAATTATTTTATGTTTAAGAAAAATCAGAGAAATGCCAAGGTCACAGGAAAAGGTCAAAGGTCAAGTTTACAGGGCAAGGTCAACCAAAGTTGTTGGAAGGACTAAGGGCCAGGTAGTAACTAAAAGATTAAATTTTGAGAATAGTCAGTCAAAAGTCAAGGCCACAAGGCAAGGACAGGTTTGACTTATGTATCTGCGTGTGAAGAAAGTAACTAATACAGTTTTCATCTGATCTTGATCCAGATGAAGATCACCCTAAACATTGTGCTACTGTCTTTTTAGAACAGTAGGTCGAAGGTCAAAATCACATTGCAAAGTCACATTTTTATGCCATGTAGATCAAGTGTTGTGAAGGAATCAGGTAAAAAAAAAAAAATACTTGATTTTGACAACAAGGAGTCAGAGATCAAGGTCATGGGAAACGATCACATGTTAGGATCACTGGGCAAAGTCAGCACAAACAGATTTGATTAGATTTGAACCAGAGTTGGTAGAAGGGTCAAGGACTAGTAAAAAAATTAATTTATTTTATTTTCAGTGTTATCTGTCGAAGGTTAAGATACACTGGTATATAATTATGTACACGTATATATATATATATATATATATATATATATATATATATATATATATATATATATATATATATATATATATATATATATACCTTATTTCATCTCAGCAGCCGTTTGAGTGTCCACTGCAGGACCAGTCTATCCCGACCGAAGTGGGGACGATACAGCCCGGGTATCTACCAAGTGGCTTAGGCTGTCTGGTAGAGATTGCAGGTAGGGTGAGAAGTGCTTGTAACTGTAATTGTAGTGTTGGAGTGGTTTTGAATGCGTGTGTAGTCTGTGATCCAAGCGTAATCGGCCCGCACAAGCTGACTGTTAGCAAGCATACTCTATAGTACGTGACACCGGTTCAACCACAGCACCCCTTATGTCCGCCAAGCAGTACGTGGCCAGAATAATGCTCCCAAAGTTTATTACCCTGACTGGGCGCGAACCCTCGTCTTTCAGTGTACGAAAACGCACACTTTACCGCTGTACCTCGGAGTCTCTCTCTCTCTCTCTCTCTCTCTCTCTCTCTCTCTCTCTCTCTCTCTCTCTCTCTCTCTCTCTCTATATATATATATATATATATATATATATATATTGTAGGTAGGTGGGGGCGCCCACCATCCACTCACTCAATGTAGTGCTGCTCTCGGGTGTCTGCCCTGTCCTCTCCTCCATCCTTGTTTCCTTCCATCTTCTTCTGTTTTTTTTTTTCTTCATTCTTTTCTATTTCTTCTGCCTACGGGTGACTTTACACTCCCTCTTCTGTCTTTCATTCCTTCATCCTTTCCTCTCCCTTCTGCCTCTGGGTGACTCTACACAGAGTGACAAGCCAAATGGTTTCCTGTACACCAGGAAACCATTTACTACGCTTGGTGGTAACCATATAACCAAATTTTGGCGCCTGGTGGTTTAGTGGGTAATTATTGTGCTCCAGTCGAACTGAACCGGTGAAGGTTTATATCCAAGGGGTGATTGGGGTTTATTGCTCATGTAATGACACTCAGGGATGAGTGAGGCTGGTCACTCTCATCTTAAATGTCAGGACCAACTGCCTAGCCCCGGGCTTCTACGCTCCTCATGGGGCAATGTAAGATTGGATGATGGATGGATGGATGGATATAATATATATATATATATATATATATATATATATATATATATATATATATATATATATATATATATATATATATGTATGTATTTTCCCAGAGCCTTAATCCCATAAAGGATGGTCACAAAGAAATCACCTCCATGTTGCCGGATCCCCCTCCATTTCACTGCCCTGCTCCCAGATCAAACCCCCCTCTCTCATATACCTCTTCATTCCATCCCTCCATCGCATCCTTGGCCTCCCCCCTCCCTCTCCTCCCCTTCCACCTCATTCACATACATTCCCCTCGTTAGTCTCTCGATCTTCATCCTCTCCACATAACCAAACCACCTCGGTGTATTTCTCCTAACGCATTCTATCGCATCCACATCCACACTGCAACGTTCCTTCACTTCCTCATTTGTCAGTCTGTCTCTCAATGTAACTCCACATGCTTCTCTCAAAGAACTCATTTCTACTGCTCTCACCCTTGACTTGTGTCGTCCCAGCAAGATCCAAGTTTAACTTCCATACGTTAGACTGCTGGTATCACAATACTGTTATGCAGCAACTTTTTTACTTCCATGCTCACTTCCCTCCTTCTTATCACTGCTTTCAAAGATCCAGCAACCTTTCTTCATTGTTGTACCCTTTCAAGCATTTAACTCTCCAAACGTCAGTCCTTACTCATCTCACTACCCAAGTACTTAAATGCACTTACAGTTTTCCTTTCGTCATCATCCAACATCACTGTACATCCAGTGACTTCATTTCCCTCAAAGACAATAGCTGTACTCTTTGCTACATCCGCCTTTAGAATCCGCTTCTTACACACACTTTCAAACTTATTCACCAAGCCTTGCAGTTCCCCTTCATCTTCACTTCACAATACAGATATCATCTGCAAACAACAGTACAGGGAGTTTCCAAACGTTGCCCACTCTCATTATAGCTGCTTCAACATCCACTGCCCTATCTTGTATCCCCGGCCATCTGCAAATTAAACAGTCTTGGAGACATGACACATCCCTTTTTCAATCCACATTCAAATAGAAAAATTCATTCAGTTCGCTATCCACACGCACTGCAGCCTCAGCCCCCGCATACATACTTTTCACGGCATTCAACAACTTCCCATTTGCTCTAAATATTCATAATAATTCCCAGATTCCTTGTCTATCCACCCTGTCAGTGCTTTCTCTAAACGCATGAAGGCAACATACAACTTCTTTTCCTTCTCTAGAACTTTTCCACTGAAGACCTATGAGTAAATATCTGATCAATGCAACCCCTTCCTTTCCTAAAACTTCCTTGTTCTTCTCCAGGTTATTCTTCTGTTATTTCTTTAACTCTGTCAGTAAGGATCCTACCATATACTTTCCCCATTACGCTAAGAAGGCAAATGTCCCTATGATTACCACACACTTCTTTTTCCCCTTTTCCTTTGTACATGGTAATAATTATACGTGACTTCCTATCCTCAGGGACTCAACATTCCTCGCAGGCCAATCTGTACATTTTCCATATTCATTCTACTACTCTCTTTCCCCAGTACTTCAGCACTTCGCCACACACTCCAATTCTGGGGCTTTCCCCATTTTGACTTTCTTCATTACCTTCCACTACTCCCATCCTACTGATTTCTTCTTCCCTTCTCACTTCCCTCCTCCTCCCAGCCATACCCCAGCCACTTATCCTCACATCACTTTCATTTTCTATATTTAACAGTTCTTTAAAGTGTTCTCACCATCTGCTCACCTTTTCTTCCTTCATTAGCAATCTACCATTTTTATCTTTTTCTCCCCGACTAGCTTCTCTTTCACTCTGTCTTACTCTCCTTACCCCTTTCCAGAACATTCGCTACATCCTCTTCACTTTACACTCAATTTCCTTCCAAATTCCTTATCCACTCTCTTCTTACTCTCTCTTACTAATCTTTTCACCTCTCTCTTCCTCTCTATATATAACTCTTTCTTCCATCTCTCAACATCCTCAACGCCCGAGCTTCCCATCGACCCACTATATGCTTCTTCTTTTGCGCAACAGTTTGACCCACCTCTTCCTTCCACCATGCTGCTCCCTGCACCCCCTTTCGTCATCTTTTCACCTCACGCACCACCTCACATGCTGCACAGATTTCCTCTGTGAATATCTTGAACACACCTTCCGCCTCCCCCATCTGATCCAAATCATATTTACACAGTCTCTCATCCAATTCTCTCTTATATTCTGCCTTTTTTCTATCCTCTTGCAACCCCTCTACCCTTCCTGCATGGACTACTTCTTCCTATCATTCCTTCCTTCTACTCCTCCATTGCATTTGAATCTTGACTTTTGCCACCACCACACGGTGGTCAGAAAGTCCACTCCCCCAACCTCTGTATGCTCTTGCATCCATTACACACCTTCTCATTCTGTCATCCATACACACATAATCAATTAATGCTTTCCGTCTATTCAGTTCACCACCCACCCTTCTCATCACTCGCCATGTATAACTGTGAATCATTTTATGTCTAAAGAGGGTACTGGCTATCACCAACCCCTTCCCCTCACAAATGTCCACTAGAGCACTGCCTTTTTCGTCCATTTCTGCAGACTCCCCACTCACCAACTACTCCAGCTACCTTCACATTATCTACGTTTCCGTTCATATCTCCAGTCAAAATCACTCTCTCATTCCTTTCAGAGTTTTCCTTTTACAGTTCCACATTTGCCCAGAACTCTTCATTCACTCTACTTGTACGAGCTTGTGTTGGCACATACACATAATCGCCCACATTTGTAGTCCTACTTTCAATCTCACCCACATTATCTTTTTGCCAACTGATCCATACTTTCTTATATTCTCCTTCCATCTCTTGCACACAACAAAACATACTCATTCTTTTGCCCTCTCATTCTCACCTACTCACATACTGTATACCCGATCCATTCTCCCACTCTCACCCTCTCATTTAGTCTCAGTTATTCTACATATGTCCACTTTTGCACCCTCAGGCACCTGGGCAACCCCTCGCTCTTTCACCTCGTCATTCGCACCGCTTGCATTCTATGTTGCAATCCATACCAGGTCCTTTGTTCGGTCCTTAGTCATCACCTGTTGGTCAGTCCTGGTCCAAGGCTTCTTGTTTGTATTTTTGGTTAGTTGTTTTCCGGGGAGGGGCACTAACCCTTCTCCAACCCACTTGCTGTCACGTAGGGAACACGTGTTGGTTGGCTATAAGGTTACTACTCAGCGTTGTAAATGATTTCCTGGTTTACAGGAAATAATTTGGCTTGACATTCAGTTCGGAGCTACCCTAAAACAGAGTACCGCCACAGTAAGTGGGTGGATGACGGGCGGGTGCCCCATCTGCTGCTATATATATATATATATATATATATATATATATATATATATATATATATATATATATATATATTGTTACATAGCCTATGATTTCATCATCCTTTGTATAATTCTAACGTACAGTATGCTGCATGTTTGATCACGAGCGTGTTCTACCTCACTCCCCCCCTCCTCCCTTATAGTAGAGTAAGTCGTTCTTTCTGTTGTTCAGAGCAGGAGTGTCAACTCTTTGTCCCCTCTGGCTTCATTTGCGCGTCCTTCTTACAAGTTATATCAAGCTCTGCCGGCCCCTATATAATGAGCTCAGTCTCTACATTAATTGCCACTTTGATCTACTCCTCATTTTGTTCACATCTCTGTCCTCCCCTGTACAGTTGTTATTATTGTGAGTGCTCAGGAAGTCTCCAACCATCTAGCAGCTGTGTAATTTGAGTATAAGTGTTATTACATTTTTTCTTGTACTGTGTAGCGTAAGGTGTTAATTCTTAGGCCTAGTAAGGTTTTTGTAATTCATGTGTTTTGGGTGTCAGCCCTTATTAATAATATTTTGTATCTGTAATAATATATCTTGCATTCACTGAGTATTATCTGTTATTTCATTTTATCAGGGCTGACTTAGATAAATTTACTCATGCTAATTTCGTGTTAATAGAGGCTATTGCAGTTAACTATATATTTAACCTGTTTTTTGCCATTCCATTATCCTTATGAGTCCTGAATGTTTTGTTCTTAGTTTGAGCATTAAACTTTAACTTGTAATTTTACCTAACTCTTTTGTTTTGAACCTGGAACTTTACGGGACAGTAGTGATTTTTAGTATTCTCACTGAAAGTGTACATTATCTTTCTCTGTTCCGTAACATAAATTTGGCGACCTCTTATCAGGATATTCAGGATATTATCATAAGGATATTGCTTGATATTTTGTGACTGTGATTTATTCATGATGTCTACTATTACTACGCTTGATGAAGCCAAAGATTTTTTGTCAAATGTGCAAACAGTGTGTGATGTAGAAAACAGAACAAAGAATGAACTTCAGCTTGTTGCTCAACAATTGGGAATTGCAGTTCACTCTCATCATTCTAAAGATCAAATTGTTGGCATGATTAATAAACGCTTGTTTAATGTAACTCCTCCAAATGAGCAAACGCAGATTGAAATAGCTAAGTTACAGCTAACTCTGCAGGAGGCTCGTTTTAAGGAAGCTGAGTTTCAGGCTCGTGCTAAGGAGGCTGAGTCTCAGGCTAAGGAGGCTGAGTCTCAGGCTCGTATTCAGGAGGCTGAGTTTCAGACACAAGTTGAACTTGCTAGGATTCAGGCAGACCATGAGTATCGCATGAAACAAGGTGGAACTGGATCATCTAGCTCTGATGATTTTGATGTGGCTAAAAATGTTAAACTTGTCCCTCCTTTTAATGAATCTGATTTAACAAAGTATTTTCAGTTGTTTGAGAGGGTAGCTACAGGTTTTAATTGGCCCAAAAAGTATTGGCCAGTACTCCTTCAAACTGTTCTCACCGGTAAAGCTCAAGTAACTTATGCATCTTTGCCTCAGGATCAATCTGATAATTATGATGTAGTTAAGAGCTTGATTCTTAAGGCCTATGAGCTTGTTCCTGAAGCCTATAGAGTAAAATTTAGGACAACTTATAAGCAAGATAAGCAATCCCATGTTGAGTATGCAAAAATCAAAGAAGATCTGTCAGAGCAGTGGTTAAATTCTAAGAATGTGGATTCTGATTTTGGTAAATTTAAGCAGATGATTTTGCTGGAGGACTTCAAAAGGTGTATTAGTAAAGATGTAAGCCTATATCTTGATGAGAGAAGAATCGATAATTTGTCTGATGCTGCAGTTTTAGCTGATGAATATGTTCTCACTCACAAGAGATATTCTAGAGAAAAAGGGAAAGCTGAGAGTAAGTACATTGCCTCTACTCAGAGTACAGGTAACAGGAAAGAGAATAAAGATGATGTTTCTCGGGAAGTAAATACCAGCTCCACCTCTAGATTTCAGAAAAGTAAATGTACTTATTGTAGTAAGCTTGGTCATACTACGGAGAAATGTTTCAGGAGACAGCGTGATGTGAACAAAAAGGAGTCTTTAAATATTCAGTCAATTGGTCTAGTGTCCACCCTTGAGAGTTCCCAGAATTCTTTAACTGAGTTAACTGAACCTGCTTTGAGGGGTAAATTAAATTCTCATGATGGAGCTCCTCTTTTGAGCAGTAACATGGGTGACACTCTCAAGAGTTCATGTGCTAATTTCCTGTCTGATGGTTTTGTCAGTCCTCTGGACAGTAATGACAGGAAATCAGTTAAAATATATCGTGATACAGGTGCTTGCCAATCCCTTATGCTGACCAGTGTTCTAGGCTCTAATGTTAATTTCTCTGATGAAACTGTAATCTTACAAGGTGTAGGGAATAATTACTTCTCTGTCCCTCTGTGCAGAGTGAATTTAGAGTCTGGTTTTGTTAATGGTTCCGTTATGGTTGGGTTGGTTGAGACACTCCCAATGTCAGGTGTAACTTTCTTACTTGGAAATGATATTGGTGGAAGTCAAGTGTGTCCAGCTCCTCAGTTGTCTAGTGAGGCAGTGGCTGCGGCCCAGGATTGTGATGTCCCTGATGTGTTCCCTGCATGTGCTGTCACTAGGGCTAAGTCTAAAGTTACTGGTGACTTAGAGGATAATGATGATGATGAAGTTATGCTAGCTGACACTTTTCTTGCTAATTTGGACCACTCACCAGATGAGGCAGTACCCCGTAGTGTTGATAATTTGTCTCGTCAAGAGTTGTTGCTGACCCTGAGTTGAAAGGTCTAGTTAACTCTGCTTGCAGTGAGGAAGAGTCAGCTGGTGCTTCTACTTGTTATTATATAAAGTCAGGAGTACTTATGAGGAAGTGGAGACCCCCAACAGCATCAGCCGACTGTGAATGGGAGGTTGTACATCAAGTTGTCATCCCTCGTGTTTGTAGGCAGGATATCATTAAAGTGGCTCATGATTCCAGTTTGGCAGGACACCTTGGAGTGAGGAAGACTGTGGCACGCATTTTGAAACACTTCTACTGGCCAGGTATCTTCAGGGATGTTTCCTGGTATTGTAAGTCTTGTCACACCTGTCAAGTTGTGGGGAAGTGTAATCAGACCGAAAAGGTTGCACCTCTAGTTCCCATTCCTCCTTTTGAAGCGCCATTCACCCGTGTGTTGGTGGATATTGTGGGCCCTCTTCCTAAGACTTCTTCAGGATTTTCTTATGTGTTGACCCTGATTGATATGGCTACTCGTTATCCTGAAGCCATTCCACTTAGAAATATCTCAGCAAAGAACGTGGTTAAGGAAATGCTAGGGTTCTTCACAAAGTTTGGTCTGCCCAAGGAGGTACAGTCAGACCAGGGAAGTAATTTCATGTCAAATGTTTTCAAGCAGTCCCTGAAAGAGTTGGGCATCACCCAGATCACGTCTTCAGCCTAACATCCCCAGACCCCAAGGAGCGTTGGAGAGATATCATCAAACACTCAAATCGATGCTCAAGAAATACTGTTTGGAACATCAGAAAGACTGGGATAAAGGTCTTCCATTCGTTGTATTTGCCGCAAGAGAATCTCCATATGAATCACTGGGCTTCTCACCTTTTGAACTACTGTTTGGCCATGAAGTAAGAGGACCCCTTAAGCTACTCAAGGAATGCTGGCTGTCGGAGGAAGATGACGTCAACCTGCTGGAGTATGTGATGAAGTTCAAAGAACGGCTGTCCACTGCTTTACAGCTGGCAAGAGAGAATTTAGGAGCTGCTCAGGAGAAGATGAAGACTTGGTATGATAAGAAGTCCAGGTTACGCCACTTTCAGCCAGGAGATCAGGTTTTGATTCTGCTACTAGTGCATGGGCAACCTCTTCAAGCCAAGTTTAGTGGTCCTTATTTCGTGGAGAAGAAACTCAGTGATGTCAACTATGTCATCGCCACATCAGATCGTAGAAAGAACAAGCAACTTTGTCATATCAATATGCTAAAGTTATATCACAGGCAGGACGAAAATAACCCAGTCTGCACTGAAGCTGTTCCACCCGAGTCTGCAAGTGAAGTTCTCCCATGCAACATGAACCTGAGTGATAGTTTGGGGAAGAATCCTGATATCATGAATGATCTCCAGACTAAGCTTTCTCATCTAGCTCCTGAGGAAAGGCAGGAGTTTTCGGCATTACTGCAGGAGTACCCGCAAGTGTTCCGTGCCACACCAGGAAGAACCACTGTGTTGATGCATGATGACGATGTTGGAGACGCAAAGCCAATTAAATTGCCTCCTTACCGTGTGAACCCAGTGAAAGTTCCTCTCATCCAGAAGGAGCTTGGCTACCTGTTGGACCACAAGATTATTGAGCCCTGTCAGAGCGAGAGTGGAGTTCTCCTGTCATCCTCTAGTCCCTAAGCCAAGGTGGGTCACAGCGGTCTTTGCATCGACTACAGACGTGTTAATCAAATAGCACCAAAACAGACACTTACCCTCTTCCTCGCGTGGAAGATTGCATAGACAAGATCGGAAAGGCTAGGTACATAAGTAAGTTTGATTTGTTAAAGGGATACTGGTAAAAGTACCTATGACTGAACGTGCTAGGGAGATCTCATGTTTTGTAACACTAGGAAAGACTTTTGCATGTTTCTGTAATACTACATATGGTATGAAGAATGCACCAGCCACATATCAGAAGCTCATGAAAGTTGTAACAGAGGGTTTGGCAGGATGTGTTGTTTATATTGATGATGTATTAATCTTCAGTGACAACTGGAAAAGATCACCTATGCCATGTCAGTAAATTTCTTGAGCGTTTGGTTCAGGCTAATCTTGTAGCTAATTTATCAAAGTGTGAGTTTGGTCAAGCTAAAGTTCAGTACCTTGGGTATGTAATTGGTGATGGACATGTTGCACCACCAGCAGCTAAGGTTCAGGTTATAAGTGATCTTCCCAGACCTAAAAGTAGGAAAGAGCTACAAAGATTTTTGGGAATGGTAGGTTATTACAGGAGATTTGTTCTTAACTTTTCAATTCTTGTATCACCACTTACAGACCTACTGATAAAGGGAGTTAAATTTGTCTGGACAGATAACTGTGAATCCTCTTTCAACAAACTTAAAGCTATCCTATTAAGTCAGCCAGTGCTCGCTACTCCATATTTTGCTAAGCCTTTTAAGATGGCTGTTGATGCAAGTGATACAGGATTGCTGGGGGCTGTTTTGCTGCAAAGGAGAGGGATGATCAGGGTATCGAACACCCTGTATCTTATTACAGTAAGAGAGATTCACTCCACCTCAAAAGAACTACTCAACTATTGGAGAAAGAGCTTTTGGCCTTGATTTTGGGTTTATAGCATTTTTCATTTTATTTGTGTTCTGGTTTTGACCCCATAGTCATTTATACCGATCATAACCCACTGAAATTCCTTAGTAAGTTTAAAGATAAAAATCAGAGATTGAAAAGATGGAGTCTACTTCTTCAGGAGTATTCATTAGACATACAACATATCAAAGGGAAAGAAAATGTTATTGCAGATTGCTTATCTAGACTTTAGAAAGATTGTTTTAGAGTAATAAGAAATTTCCTTTGTAAATTTCTTTTTCTTTGTGGGGAGGTGTTACATAGCCTATGATTTCATCATCTTTTGTGTAATTCTAACGTACAGTATGCTGCATGTTTGATCACGAGCGTGTTCTACCTCCCTCCCCCCCTCCTCCCTTATAGTAGAGTAAGTCGTTCT
Organism: Coenobita brevimanus; assembly: GCF_032717465.1. Lineage (NCBI taxonomy): Eukaryota > Metazoa > Arthropoda > Malacostraca > Decapoda > Coenobitidae > Coenobita > Coenobita brevimanus. The sequence continues at coordinate 23,434,374 of NC_137000.1, read as the reverse complement.
TTCTGTTGTTCAGAGCAGGAGTGTCAACTCTTTGTCCCCTCTGGCTTCATTTGCGTGTCCTTCTTTGATACAAGTTGTATCTCCAAGCTCTGCCGGCCCCTATATAATGAGCTCAGTCTCTACATTAATTGCCACTTAGATCTTACTCACTCATTTTGTTCACATCTCTGTCCTCCCCTGTACAGTTGTTATTATTGTGAGTGCTCAGGAAGTCTCCAACCATCTAGCAGCTGTGTAATTTGAGTAAAAGTGTTATTGCATTTTTTCTTGTACTGTGTAGCGTCGGGTGTTGATTCTTAGGCCTAGTAAGGTTTTTTGTGATTCATGTGTTTTGGGTGTCAGCCACAACTTATTAATAATATTTTGTATCTGTAATAATATATCTTGCATTCACTGAGTATTATCTGTTATTTCATTTTATCAGGGCTGACTTAGATAAATTTCACTCATGCCTATGAATTTCGTGTTAATAGAGGCTATTGTGTAAGTTAACTATATATTTAACCTGTTTTTTGCCATTACATTATCCTTATGAGTCCTGAATATGTTTTTGTTGTTAGTTTGAGCATTAAACTTTTGTAACTTGTAATTTTACCTAACTGTTTGTTTTGAACCTGGAACTTTACGGGACAGTAGTGATTTTTAGTATTCTCACTTAAAAGTGTACATTATCTTTCTCCTGTTCCGTAACAATATATATATATATATATATATATATATATATATATATATATATATATATATATATATATATATATATATATATATATTCGTTATCAGCATCGGTCATTCAAGTCCACTGCTGAACAAACGCCTCCCCCAACCTTTTCCACGAATTTCTTTACTGGAGCAATCTCTGCCACGTTTTGCCTGCAAACATCAGTATCTCATCTCTCCAACTACTGTGTGGTCTTTTTCTGCTACTCTTACAATCTCTTTAAGTCCAGTCAGTCAGCCTCTTGCCCAACTTCATTTCTGTTCTTTTATAACTTCTATATTGTCTTTGACTTTTGTCTGCTTTCTCACCCAACTTGATCTCTTGCTGCCTCATAAAGATATTGCAAACATTGACCTTTCCCTTGCCCTGTTAGAAAGGATTAGCTGATTTTCCATCGATTGTTGTCAGTTTCCAGGTCTCACAACCATACGTCTAGTAAGAATAAGCAACTTACCTACCCGCCTACCTACTTACCAACTTGCATACCTACTTACTTACCTACCCACGTACCTGCACACCTACCTACCTTGGTGAGAGTGAGCAACCGAATTTTTCGCGCTGACCCATCTGCGAGTCAGGACTGACAACAACAGTTTCTTAATGAAAACAGGTTGAAGATGACACTGAATACCCATACCTACTCTCTAGCTCTAGCCTAGAAAATTGTGTGAGGAGTCAGAGAATAGCTACACTCTGTAGGGGTAAACTCTAAGCCCTTCCAATAAACATCCAATGGGGAAGACGGAGTTTTTCTAAGATACCTGAAATCTTGATAGTAACTCTATGGGCCAACATCTCACACGTCATCGCTGGGATCACGGCTGGGATTATACATTCGTTGTATACTTTTCGTTTCATACATTTTGGCAAGCTACTTTTCATGATGTTTCTGTGTTTATGAAATGCTTTCCATTCAATTGTATTGCGTCGTTTTATTTCGCTATCATGGTCTTTTGTCAGTTTTGGCATTTGCCCCAAGAAATTGTACTCCTCGACTTCTCCAAGAAGTTCTTCGCTTATGGTGATGACGCTCTTTGGTGTATTTCGATTAAACGTTAGTTTACTCCAGTTCGTCTTAAGCTCTACTTTGAGACTTTCTCTGCTTAGGTCCTTTAACATTTCTTTTAATGTCTCCCCTGTTTCAGAGATTAGGAAAATGTCATCTACAAAATAATCCTAAATGATTTACATTTTCTCCATCTATGTTTACTTCTTCGTTCTCCCAGTCTAGCTTTCTGAAAATATTTTCTAGGCATGCCGTAAGTAATTTTGGTGAAATTGTATCGCCCTGACGCAGTGTGACAGTGACACACGCCCGTCTCAATTTTAATTTTTTCCGAGTCAATATGTAATTTAGCTGTAGCAGTTCCCTCTTTATATGTTTTTGAGGAGGTTTACAATGTTCTCATTTGCTTTTGTTTCCCACAATGAATCTATAATTGCTCTGTGCGATACTGAGTCGAAAGCCTTCTCGTAATCAACAAAACTTAAGCACAGTGGTTATATTTTGTAATTTTCTCAGTTAGCAGATTCACTGTGTGTAGATGATCAGCAGTCTAATACCCGCTTCGGAACCCTGCCTGTTCACGAAGTTCGTTTCCTCCAAAAATATTGTAATTCTGTTTGTAAGGACTTTAGTGAAGAGTTTGTAAATAACCGTTAATAAGCTAATGGGTCTATAGTTATTATAATCTTGTAAGCCTATTTTGTAAAGCAAAATAACTATTGCATCAGGCCTGGGGACCTTCGCCGAATCCGCTGGTCATTACACTAAGCTTGGAGCAGAAACCTAACTGATAAACTTTATACCATTAAACCACCCTGACGATTATAATTCATCTCACACCATGTACATTCGATCGTGGCAAGAGAAAACTATCTTTAAAACTCGAAAATACCCAAGGCCAAGCGATTGGCGCATGCATGGTTCGGAAGTCAGGTGGCTCTGACTATGGGCTTTCTTCATCTAGGTCCCAAACACACAAACTTCAGCTAAATATAACGGCCTGGTGATAATGGAATAAACTAAGTAAAGAATTGCCGACCATGAGAAAGTTATGTCCATCGTCTTTCCCGTGTTCTTGAGTCTTTCTTTTTTTTTCTTTGATTAAGATTCTGATATTTCCAGTTCCAGTTTGTTAGGCAGGAAACATATTGTTTTAGAATGTGTGTTGTGGAAGCGGGTACCGTTCGTCAGTCCTTGGTCCAGTGTGCTCCAGTCATTACGAAGCCCAATTCCGGAAACCCAGCAACCCTCCCACTTGCAAACTTTCTCAATTGACTACTTTAATTCCAATACCGGATCGTCGTCGAGATATAACTGGATCATCTAATATCATAGGAATACGTGTTTTTAGATATAACGGATCTTAGGGAAGTGTACAGGAGGGTGGACTGTGAAGAGGATTAATCAGTGACGAAAGGGAAGAGGAAGATAATAAAGGGGTGATAGCGAAATGCCACAGGTGAAGCACGAGAAGGCTGGTCAACTCGTAATTTAACAGGGAGATGAAATATAAGCTGCAAGAACGTGAAAGTAGGAATTTAATTTACATCAATTGGTTTTCAGTCAAAAATGTGCATTGAAACACAAGAATGCGGGAAAATTTCATCTCTTATCTTAGTCTATTTAGTCCCGTTACCTATTCATTACTTTCTTAGTTTTTGTACAACATCCATTCAGTTTTATCCAGCCTAGGAGAGACACTTCCAGTTAGCGGGTTATATAAGTAATTTACATTTATCCCTTCGTTACAAAAGATCTCCTTAACTTGAACAATATTGTTATGAGGAAGTGTTATATACCAACAGCATAAGTCGCTTGTAATGGGTGGGCAGGTAGTGGCATGGTTGATATGTTGAGTATGAAACTATTGCAGGACGCAAGTCTCTTCCCGTGAGTAAAGTTTTGTTATCGTCGGCATTTACAAGGCGGAACGATAATGTTTTTGCCCCCCCCCTCTGTGTGTGTGTGTGTGTGTGTGTGTGTGTGTGTGTGTGTGTGTGTGTGTGTGTGTGTGTGTGTTTGTGTGTGTGTGTGTGTGTGTGTGTGTGTGTGTGTGTGTGTGTGTGTTTCCATTATATATCAAGAATGGCTTAAGCTATCAACATTAAACTTTCAGGGTATCGCATAATGGCCTCAATCTTGGCCGAGTTCGAAAGTGGGCACCTGGAGTCAAGGTCAAGGTCAACAAAATGGCTGTCAAAGGTCAACAAGTTTTTATCACCTGCCTTTAGCACCATTATATCTCATGAATGGCTGAGTTATCAAGACGAAACTCCACAGGGTATCAAGGTATGGCCAAAATCTTGGACGAGTTCAAAACGTGCACTCGGGGTCAAGGCCAAGGTCACAAAATGGCAGCCAAAGGTCAACTAGTTTTTACTTCGCCCGTCTTTTACCACCATTACATCTCATGCAACTGCTTGAGCTATCAAAATGAAACCTTCATGGTGTCAAGATAGGGCCAAAATCTTGTAATTTTGGCCAACAGCCTGTTCTGGAGGGTGATTAGCATTCGGCTCTCGAATGTTCTTCTTTCACTATTCATTGTTTTCTTCTGAATTTATTCTACAGAAAGAAGAAACAAAAAAATCGTTTTTACAAACAGGCTTAACAGAAAAGCTGACAAATTCAAAATCTGTTCATTTTGACGTGTTAGGACAAACTGTGCCTGAAAGACTGGAGGAGCAGGCACTGAGAAGGTCTGAGGGAGACTGTGTTCCGCAGCTAACTAGATTTACATACCCTAACTTACAGGAAGAAAGGCTGCAAGCAGGGTAAAAGTCCACACCTCTCCAGACTTGGTCAAACTGGCCAAGCGTAGTAATACTAAGCCACCGTTTTAGAACAACTTCCAACTCTTGAAATATGTGTGTCTTAGAGCAAACTTTAAGAATCGTGACACCCTTTAGAAACTATCCCATCAGATTTCAACTTCCACTACACATTCCCATAGGTTAAACACCAAATTTTCAAAATTTCAAAACATAACTTACATTCACGTCAGACGAGTCTCCAGTGCAACCATGTAGGCGTGTTGGGTGCTGAGTTGACAGACGTAAGATAATAGATTCCCAGTAAGTGAGGAGCTCAGTAACTTGATGACAGTGGCGTTTCTAGGCCCGGCCCATAGGAAGGTCCACTAAAAAAGAAGGAGGGGAACGACTACGGAGTTTAGCAAGCTTCGGAGTTTGAGTCATAAAAGAACACAGTTAGTAAAACCTTTCACTGACGGTATTTATACTTACGCAAACCTTCATCCTTATGTATCGAAAACTTTAGCAGTGTATAACAGACAAATAGAAGACAGGCAGGGAGCAAACAACGCGAAATACCATAAAGAGAGGGAAAATAAATTTATTTGTTCGCCGAATATTTCATGTAGAAAGCAATAACACTTTTTTCTAGTAGTGCTCAGTAGTCAGAAAGTGTTACCTGATGCTTCATGCACAATTATGCGACGATTCTAAAAATTACAACAGAATCCCTTTTTTCGATGGAAGGTACCTACTGTACCTCGTCATCACTGCACCGAATCTCTTATTATGAAGTATCATTATTGGTTCAGAGTTAATACGCAAGGCTGGATTTTTTTTTTTTTTTTTTTTTTTTGTGACCGTAGATAGTTATTGTGAGAGAATAATGGCGGGGTGTTGTATATATATTTAACCCATCGGATCCCAGGGGTGCTGGGCGAGGCAGGGCACTGGGTTGGTACTGAGCTTAACGCCCTCCGCCTATCGGCTCATAGTCAAGAAGCTCATAGGTCCCTACCCGGGGGTTCTCTACTTTATAACGACATGAAAAATCCCAGTTCTGTCCAATATACTGACACACCGGGTTCCAATGGTATATATATATATATATATATATATATATACTGTATACTGTATAAACAGTACATATATATATATATATATATATATATATATATATATATATATATACTCGTATAAAATGGTAC
>NC_137000.1:23303671-23428589 GCF_032717465.1 Coenobita brevimanus | reverse complement strand
CTTTTCCCATGTGTAGTTACTGTAGGAAGAAGGGCCACATCGATACTGTGTTGGAAGAAAGATGAGGTTCAACAGTAGAAGTTTTAAATATGTTAATTTGATGTATAATATGAGCTCACTTATGACAGAGGATGTCAGCCATATCTGTAATGTTTCTGATGCCTATGACTCCGAAATGGACTAGGGTAATTAATGAAACAGATAATTCTCTTGTAAACTGCCAGGTAGGTGAGACTCATTACTCCATTCAAGATTTTATATCAGGAGGTTCAGTATCCTTGGCAGATGCCTTAGGCAGCCAAAATGCAGTTTTTCTTCGGTTACTGGGGCATGTCAACCACTGATGTTAAAGGATGTGCTGGTATTTGAAGATACAGACACTAATGTTATTTTACACGACACTGAAGATTAGTTCATCTCTGTGCCCCTTCAGAGTGTTCGGTTAAAACTTAAGTTTGCACATGGTGTGTTCAAGGTACTGTTGATTACCTACTAGGTCTAGGTGTGACCTTCTTTCTTGGAATCATCATCATAAGCAATGAAGTAAATGTTGCGCCAAACGCGTCAGGTCGGCTAGTGGATACTAAGAATACGAGGAAGCTGGAGGCTGAGGTACCTAGCTTGTTTCCGGCTTCTGATATCAATAGGAAAATGGTCAGGAAACAGAGTGGCCATGACAGTCTATCATTATTAGTCTCATCCTGTCAAAAGACGAAGAATCTTAACCCACTGGCGTATTTTTTTCTATAACAGAAAGGAGGATGGAAAAACAAATGAATAAAAAAAGTAATAATCCATACACCAGATTACTGGTGTCCTCTTTTCATAAAATATCTAACAGGTAGACTTAAACAGTTGTGGGTTGAATTTTGGAGGGAAACAACTCTGGGGAAGCTAGTTCCAGAGAGACGTAGTTCGGGGAATGAAAGAATTCTGATAGGCAGAAGTTCTGCAGTATGGCTGAGTGACATTCCAGTCATGAGCGCTACCAGATGCCCATGTAGCACGAGGGAAGGCATGGAGAGGCGGCACCATGGACGCAACTTCGTCTGAGCATTTGTCATAAAAATATCTGTAAAATAATGCAAGGGAGGCAACATTCCTTCTTTCTTGCAGGGAAGGTAGTTTTTTTTTTTTTTAATGGCAGGGTTGTTAATAATTCTAACAGCTTTGTTCCGAATTTTGTCTAGATGTTTTAATGCAACCTCTCCACATCCATTCCACAAGGGTGAGCAATATTCAAGCTGAGAGTACACATGACTCATAAATTTTAGCTAACTGCTCATCAGTGAAGAAGTTATGGACTCTGTACAATAACCCAAGTTTTTTTGAGGCGGTTTTAGCAAGTGACCTAACATAAGAGGTCCAGCTGAGGGCATTGTTAAGTGAAAAGCCAAGAATCTCAATACTTTTGGAGATGGGAATATTAGTAGCACTGAAGGTAATGTACGAATCTGGCAATATCTGTCTATTAGTAAATTGTATATATTTAGTTTTACTAGCATTAAATGAGACAAGGTTGTTTTGTCCCCATTCACTGGTCGTAGATAGGTCTTGATTTATGGAGATGACTGTACTGAGTTGAGAGGTAGAGATATTAGACTTTGTAAATGGATGTCTGAGTGTGAATGAACTATGTAGTGTTGAGTCATCTGCATATGAATGGATGGGATTGTGGGTGACATAAGAGATCATTAATATGAACCAGCAATAGGAATGGAGCCAGAACTGATCCTCGCGGCACGCCGGCATTAATTGAATGAAAATTGGAATATACATCATCTACTTTTACTCTTATTTTCCTGTCACTAATATATGAAGAAATCAAAGGAAGAAAAGACGTTAGTTCATAGCAAGGGAGTTTGGACAGCAGCGATCGGTGCCATACTCTGTTGAAAGCTTTAGAAATATCAAGGGCTACCGCATGAGTTTCTCCATGTAGGTCAATTGATTGATGGATGGTATGAGTTAGGAGATTGAGCATGTCAATGGTGGCTCTTTCGTGGCGAAAACCATATTGTCTATCACTAATTAGGTCGTTGAATTCAAGATGTTTAACAACGTGCTTATTAATCAAAGTTTCAAATACATTACCAAGAGAAGATGCGACAGCTATTGGTCTGTAATCAGAAAGGTCAGAGGAACTTCGTTTCTTCGGAATTGGGTGGATATTGGCTTCTTTCCTTGAATTTGAGAATGAAAAAGTACGTATGCATTGTCTGAATAATATAGCTAGAACAAAGGCAAGTTCAGGGGAACACTTTTTCAAAACAATTGGCAGAATTCCATCTGGGCCTGGAGCTTTGTTGGTAGGTAAATTGCCTAGGTTGGATTTTACGTATCTTGTCTGTATTTTAAGTGGGACAATTTCGGGAGAGTCAAGTTCTAGTACTGGGACTTTCTGGCTGGTATCGTCTATGGTAGAATCTCTGGCAAATGTACTGGCAATAATATCCGCTTTCTCATGCATGTCAGTTGTAATGTTGCCATCTGAAGATTTTAGTGGGGGAATGGAAGATGACTTGTTAAAGTTATTTTTGAAAGAATTACCAGTTGGCTAGAATATTCTATTGTCATTATGGATGTTAAGTAGTTCTGATACTTGCTTTTGAAGAATGTTTGATTTAGCTAGATTTAATACAGCTTTTGCATGATTTCTAGCAATTTTAAATTGAGAGAGTGATTCAGATGTTTTCCCTTTTAAGTAACAGTTATTTGCTAATGACTTTTGGGCTGTTGCTCTTGCACAGTTGCCATCAAACCATATTGGAGAGTTCGATCTTTTAGTGAACTGTTGACTTGGTATGAATAAATCCATACCAGCTAGTATTAAGTCGCAAATGTGGGACTGGGTAGAACTGGGGTCACTAGAGAAGAAAGACTGCCATGGAATGTCAGCAAGATAATTTCTAAATCCATCCCAGTTTGCCCTATCAAAGTGCCATCGGGTCACCCTGACAGGTTCAGAACTGGGAGGTGTGGGGGGGTTAACTAATGAGGCTTTGATGAGATTGTGGTCAGAGGATCCAAGTGATGACAGTACCTCTATCCTGTACTGATCTGGATTATTTGTCAAGAATAAATCCAAGAGATGGACATTATGGTCAGGATTATCAGGTATTCTGGTTGGTTGCTTTACCAGCTGGGTGAGATTAAACGATTCTGCAAACAGCTCGCACTCTAGACCAGCGTCGTCAGTCCTGGCAGAATGCAATAACCATTCAACATTATGTATGTTAAAAATTAACCAAAATTAAAATTTCAGTGCTAAGGGCAAGGTTAAGGTCACTCAACTGTGTGGATATGGAATCAAATACACTGGGTTCCGAAGGAGCACTGGGGGAGCGATAGACTACACAGATATATTTGGTAAGATTTTGACAATTTAGTTTATATAATGAGAAATCAAAACTGGATGAAGTGAAGTTTAAAATAGTGTCAACTGCATATTGGGATTTGACATAACAAAAGGTGCCGCCCTTGTTATGGAAGTTTGTAAGTAGATGGTAACCGGGAAAGCAAAATGGGGATATATCAGTAGAGGGTGGTTCTGTGAGGGAAAAGGGGCAAAGGGGACATGGACTGAAGGAAAAAATGAACTTTAAATTTGTGGTAAGGCAGAGGATGTTGAAGAATAAGGCCGCACTTTCACCTCTACGCTGACGACCACTACCGGAAACAGCAACAGTCGCTGCCGGCACAGTCGCTTGATGGCGACCGGGAGGACCCTGTGCCGCCAGCCCTACCCTGCTGGTGGTGGCAATCCGAAGTACCACCTCAATTAGTAGTAACATTGCAGCGGCCATTACTAAAGAAAGAGAATAGAAGGTGTGATATGCTATGCACATGTAGTGTGGTGTAGACAGTTGAAGGTAGAGGTATTATGAGAGCATGCTGGCCTACTCTCTGTGTATATGAATGCACTGAGAATTTTCAGCAAAGGTCAGGATCAAGTCATGAGGCCTGATGAAACGGGAGCTCCAGCTTGCCATCCACCTCGGGAGTACTGCCCTGTTCGACTGGTGCTACAGTATATATATATATATATATATATATATATATATATATATATATATATATATATATATATATATATATATATATATATATATATATATATATATATATATATATATATATATATATATATATATATATATATATATATATATATATTTTGTTACGGAACAGAGAAAACTGTCCTGCAAAGTTCCAGGTTCAAAACAAGAGTTAGGTAACATTACAAATTTAAGTTTAATGCTCAAACTAACAACAAAACATTCAGGATTCATAAGGATAATGTAATGGCAAAAAACAGGTTAAATATATGGTTAACTGCAATAGCCACTATTAACACGAAAGTAGCAAGAGTAAATTTATCTAAGTCTGCCCTGATAAAATGAGAAAACCGGATAATGCTCAGTTAATGCAAGATATATTATTACAGATACAAAATATTATTAATACTGGCTGACAGCAAAACTTTACATTAATCACCAAAACCTCACCAGGCCTACGAACCAACACCCCATGCTACACAGTACAAGAAAAAATGCAATAACACATACTCAAATTACACAGCAGCTAGTTGGTTGGAGACTTCCTGAGCACTTACAAAAATAATAACAATTATACAGGGGAGGACAGAGATGTGAACAAAATGAGGAGTAGATCTAAGTGGCAATTAATGCAGAGACTGAGCTCATTATATAGGGGCCAGCAGAGCTTGATACAACTTGTAAGAAGGACGCGCAAATGAAGCCATAGGGGACAAAGAGTTGACACTCCTGCTCTGAACAACAGAAAGAACGACTTACTCTATTATAAGGGAGGAGGGGGGGAGTGAGGTAGAACACGCACTATAGAAGCCACGAGGCGAATCGTGATCAAACATGCAGCATACTGTACGTTAGAATTATACAAAGGATGATGAAATCATAGGCTATGTAACACCTCCCCACAAAGAAAAAGAAATTTACAAAGGAAATTTCTTATTACTCTAAAACAATCTGTCTAAAGTATAGATAAGCAATCTGCAAAAACATTTTCTTTCCCCTTGATATGTTGTATGTCTAATGAATACTCCTGAATAAGTAGACTCCATCTTGTCAATCTCTGATTTTTATCTTTAAACTTACTAAGGAATTTCAGTGGGTTATGATCGGTATAAATGACTATGGGGTCAAAACCAGAACACAAATAAAATGAAAAATGCTATAAACCCAAAATCAAGGCCAAAAGCTCTTTCTCAATAGTTGAGTAGTTCTTTTGAGGTGGAGTGAACTTCTTACTGTAATAAGATACAGCGTGTTCAATACCCTGATCATCCTCTTGCAGCAAAACAGCCCCAGCTCCTGTATCATTTGCGTCAACAGCCATCTTAAAAGGCTTAGCAAAATTTGGAGTAGCGAGCACTGGCTGACTTAATAGGATAGCTTTAAGTTTGCTGAAACAGGATTCACAGTCATCGGTCCAGACAAATTTAACTCCCTTCTTCAGTAGGTCTGTAAGTGGTGATACAAGAACTGAAAAGTTAAGAACAAATCTCCTGTAATAACCTACCATTCCCAAAAATCTTTGTAGCTCTTTCCTACTTTTAGGTCTGGGAAAATCACTTATAACCTGTACCTTAGCTCCTGGTGGTGCAACATGTCCATCACCAATTACGTACCCAAGGTACTGAACTTTAGCTTGACCAAACTCACACTTTGATAAATTAGCTACAAGATTAGCCTGAACCAAACGCTCAAGAAATTTACTGACAAGGCATAGGTGATCTTTCCAGTTGTCACTGAAGATTAATACATCATCAATATAAACAACACATCCTGCCAAACCCTCTGTTACAACATTCATGAGCTTCTGAAATGTGGCTGGTGCATTCTTCATACCATATGGCATTACAGAACATGCAAAAGTCTTTCCTAGTGTTACAAAACATGAGATCTCCCTAGCACGTTCAGTCATAGGTACTTGTCAGTATCCCTTTAACAAATCAAACTTACTTATGTACCTAGCCTTTCCGATCTTGTCTATGCAATCTTCCACGCGAGGGAGAGGGTAAGTGTCTGTTTTGGTTATCTGATTAACACGTCTGTAGTTGATGCAAAGCCGCTGTGACCCACCTGGCTTAGGGACTAGAGTGACAGGAGAACTCCACTCGCTCTGACAGGGCTCAATCATCTTGTGGTCCAACAGGTAGCCAAGCTCCTTCTGGATGAGAGGAACTTTCACTGGGTTCAAACGGTGAGGAGGCAGTTTAATTGGCTTTGCGTCTCCAACAACGACATCATGCATCAACACAGTGGTTTTTCCTGGAGTAGCACGGAACACTTGCGGGTACTCCTGCAGTAATGCCGAAAACTCCTGCCTTTCCTCGGGAGCTAGATGAGAAAGCTTAGTCTGGAGATCATTCATGATATCAGGATTCTTCCCCAAACTATCACTCAGGCTCATGCTGCATGGGAGAACTTCACTTGCAGACTCGGGTGGAACAGCTACAGTGCAGACTGGGTTATTTTCGTCCTGCCTGTGATATAACTTTAGCATGTTTATGTGACAAAGTTGCTTGTTCTTTCTACGATCTGGTGTGGCGATGACATAGTTGACATCACTGAGTTTCTTCTCCACGAAATAAGGACCACTAAACTTGGCTTAAAGAGGTTACCCAAGCACTGGTAGCAGAATCAAAACCTGATCTCCTGGCTGAAAGTGGCATAACCTGGACTTCTTATCATACCAAGTCTTCATCTTCTCCTGAGCAGCTCCTAAATTCTCTCTTGCCAGCTGTAAAGCAGTGGACAGCCGTTCTTTGAACTTCATCACATACTCCAGCAGTTTGACGTCATCTTCCTCCGACAGCCAGCATTCCTCGAGTAGCTTAAGGGGTCCTCTTACTTCATGGCCAAACAGTAGTTCAAAAGGTGAGAAGCCCAGTGATTCATTTGGAGATTCTCTTGCGGCAAATACAACGAATGGAAGACCTTTATCCCAGTCTTTCTGATGTCCAAACAGTATTTCTTGAGCATCGATTTGAGTGTTTGATGATATCTCTCCAGCGCTCCTTGGGGTCTGGGGATGGTAAGCTGAAGACGTGATCTGGGTGATGCCCAACTCTTTCAGAGACTGCTTGAAAACATTTGACATGAAATTACTTTCCCGGTCTGACTGTACCTCCTTGGGCAGACCAAACTTTGTGATGAACCCTAGCATTTCCTTAACCACGTTCTTTGCTGAGATATTTCTAAGTGGAATGGCTTCAGGATAACGAGTAGCCATATCAATCAGGGTCAACACATAAGAAAATCCTGAAGAAGTCTTAGGAAGAGGGCCCACAATATCCACCAACACACGGGTGAATGGCGCCTCAAAAGGAGGAATGGGAACTAGAGGTGCAACCTTTTCGGTCTGATTACACTTCCCCACAATTTGACAGGTGTGACAAGACTTACAATACCAGGAAACATCCCTGAAGATATCTGGCCAGTAGAAGTGTTTCAAAATGCGTGCCACAGTCTTCCTCATTCCAAGGTGTCCTGCCAAACTGGAATCATGAGCCACTCTAATGATATCCTGCCTACAAACACGAGGGATGACAACTTGATGTACAACCTCCCATTCACAGTCGGCTGATGCTGTTGGGGGTCTCCGCTTCCTCATAAGTACTCCTGACTTTATATAATAACAAGTAGAAGCACCAGCTGACTCTTCCTCACTGCAAGCAGAGTTAACTAGACCTTTCAACTCAGGGTCAGCAACCTGCAACTCAACCAACTCTTGACGAGACAAATTATCGACACTACGGGGTACTGCCTCATCTGGTGAGTGGTCCAAATTAGCAAGAGTGTCAACTAGGATAACATCATCATCATCATTATCCTCTAAGTCACCAGTAACTTTAGACTTAGCCCTAGTGACAGCACATGCAGAGAACACATCAGGGACACCACAATCCTGGGTCGCAGCCACTGGCTTACTAGACAACTGAGGAGCTGGACACACTTGACTTCCACCAATATCATTTCCAAGTAAGAAAGTTACACCTGACATTGGGAGTGTCTCAACCAACCCAACCATAACGGAACCATTAACAAAACCAGACTCTAAATTCACTCTGCACAGAGGGACAGAGAAGTAATTATTCCCTACACCTTGTAAGATTACATTTTCATCAAAGGAATTAACATTAGAGCCTAGAACACTGGTCAGCATAAGGGATTGGCAAGCACCTGTATCACGATATATTTTAACTGATTTCCTGTCATTACTGTCCAGAGGACTGACAAAACCATCAGACAGGAAATTAGCACATGAACTCTTGCGAGTGTCACCCACGTTACTGCTCAAAAGAGGAGCTTCATCATGAGAATTTAATTTACCCCTCAAAGCAGGTTCAGTTAACTCGGTTAAAGAATTCTGGGAACTCTCAAGGGTGGACACTAGACCAATTGACTGAATATTTAAAGACTCCTTTTTGTTCACATCACGCTGTCTCCTGAAACATTTCTCCGTGGTATGACCAAGCTTACTACAATAAGTACATTTACTTTTCTGAAATCTAGAGGTGGAGCTGGTATTTACTTCCTGAGAAACATCATCTTTATTCTCTTTCCTGTTACCTGTACTCTGAGTAGAGGCAACGGACTTGCTCTCAGCTTTCCTTTTTTCTTTAGAATATCTCTTGTGAGTGAGAACATATTCATCAGCTAAAACTGCAGCATCAGACAAATTATCTATTCTTTTCTCATCAAGATATAGGCTTACATCATTATTAATACACCTTTTGAAGTCCCCCAGCAAAATCATCTGCTTAAATTTACCAAAATCAGAATCCACGTTCTTAGAATTTAACCACTGCTCTAACAGATCTTCTTTGATTTTTGCATACTCAACATGGGATTGCTTATCTTGCTTATAAGTTGTCCTAAATTTTACTCTATAGGCTTCAGGAACAAGTTCATAGGCCTTAAGAATCAAGCTCTTAACTACATCATAATTATCAGATTGATCCTGAGGCAAAGATGCATAAGTTACTTGAGCTTTACCGGTGAGAACAGTTTGAAGGAGTACTGGCCAATACTTTTTGGGCTAATTAAAACCTGTAGCTACCCTCTCAAACAACTGAAAATACTTTGTTAAATCAGATTCATTAAAAGGAGGGACAAGTTTAACATTTTTAGCCACATCAAAATCATCAGAGCTAGATGATCCAGTTCCACATTGTTTCATGCGATACTCATGGTCTGCCTGAATCCTAGCAAGTTCAATTTGTGCCTGAGCCTGTACCTGTGCCTCCTGAATACGAGCCTGCTGCAGGGCTAGCTGTAACTAAGCTAATTCAGTCTGCGTTTTCTCATCTGGAGGAGTTACATTAAACAAGCTGTGAAAAATGTTGAGTAATTCTGTTAAACCAATCGGGGCCCTCTTTCTGGACACCACAATGTGAAAATAGTTTAATGTATACAAGTCGGTATCCCTGCCGGAGCACCGCTATGTAAGAAATTTCTGGTATTTACTAATAACTCATAGGTCGTTACTCGTTTATAAAGTTGTTCTTAAGTAAATCAAACAAGTCTCAGAGTTAGGTGAAACGTAACTTAACCTTAACTCACCTACAATAACTATTTCTCTTCTACCTCATAGCTAATCCCCCCTTGAATTGGCCAATTCGTAAAGGATACTTAGCTAGTGAAGAGGGAGTGATCGATAACCGATGACGATGAGGCTGCCTGGTAGAGTTGCTTGAGCAAGCAAGCGTCCTTATGGTGCGTATGTACAACCTAGCTTGAGAGCGACTAGGAACAGAGTCTTAACTCCACAAGGTCTGGGAGCAGAGTGTGTTAGCTCCACGAGAACTAGGAGCAGAGTGAGTGAACGCGGCAATTCTATCTCCCTCATAGAATGGTAGGTTGCCAACTTTTAGTTATTTACAGTACTAAATACAGTCAAATTACATCATGATATGTACAGGGCAAATCTAACAAATTAATCTTAGTTCCACTTAAATTAAAGTTAGACCAATTATTCCCTTTAACTATGTAAATATCTTAATTCCACATCTGCCTTAACAGGGGAATCTTTCCCTGCTTGCCACGTCACCTATCGCGCAGACGCAGCTTAGGTCAGTGGAAAATACCACATAATTACATGTATTTACAATGCATAGTTGTCCACGGGGGTTAAATGCAGTAGCATTTAATTTATCAATAACAAGAAATATTAAAGAGAACGTCGTTTCTGGGTTACTAAAACCGCTTGAATAATTAACAACAGTCTCTACGTCCTCTGCCTTTAACCAGGGATAAACTATGATAAATTTAGAGAGCGCAACTGCTCTGGGGGAAAATATTTCCCACAGTTTTGGGGCCGGCGGAAAATGATACGTTGTATCATGTAATATGACCCTTAGCCAAGAGTTCCCTCCATAGTTCTCGAGAACCGTGCTGCGGCCCTACTAGGTCGCGCCTCTCGAGAGCAGATCAGCTGGATTCTGTTTAAAGGACACATGCATGAATTTAAATTTGGAAGACAGCTCTTTAATAGTCTTCACTCTATTACGGACGAAAGGAATTTTACCGTCTTCCTTCCCTATCCAGTAAAGACAAATCTCACTGTCAGTCCATATGTAAATATCCTCAAACCGAGTATCAAGAGTGGTGGTTATATACCTGGCCAATTTAGTTCCTACTTCTATGGAAGCCAATTCCATTTGAGGTAGGGTTCTTTCTTTTATTGGCGCAACTCTGGCTTTGGACATTATAATCTTACTATCCTCTCCTGTTGCGCAATAAGCTACTGCTCCATAGGCCCTTTTAGAAGCATCACAAAATATGTGTAAGTGCGACTTCTCATTACTGTTTATTTTCCTGGGAATACATATGCTTAATGTAGTTTCAAACTCCTTTCTAATCTGTTCCCATTGTTCCACATATGTCTCACCTAATTCAGTGTCCCAGTCTAACTTTTCTCGCCAAGCCTCCTGTACTAAACATTTGCCCCTAATAACTATAGGACTGACCAATCCTAATGGGTCAAATAGCTTGGAAACCTGACTTAAAAAGGACCTCTTGGTGAGAGTGACGTCAGAGAACTTAATTGGTTTCAAATTTATTACATCAGCTGTTGTATCCCAGTTAAGACCTAACACATTTTGAATTTTGGGAATGTCAGAATCTGGATAGTCCTCTTGTATTTTATTCCTCAAAAGCGGTGAATTTGTATTCCAGCTCTGTAACGGCAAATTTGCCTTCCCACATTCGGAATTGGCTACTTCATAAGCCTTCAAGACTTCCAATTCTGTATCAGCAACACCTTGCAAATTATCCATATAAAAAGCCTGCCCTATTTCTGGACATTTGGCATTTTCAAAATGATGCTTTAAAGTGTTGCAAAGTAGGAAAGGACTAGCACAAGAGCCAAAGAGCACCGATCGGAAACAGTAAGTTTTCAAAGGACTATCCTCATTTTGAGGATCATGAGGCCAGAGGAATTTTGTAAATTTCCTATCATCATCTCTCAGTCCTATTCTGAGAAAAGCCTTACTAATGTCTGCTGTGTAAGTGTACGGTTTCTCTCTAAATCTTAGTAACACATTCCCTAACTTCCCTGTTAGTGTAGGTCCTGAGTATAGGCAATCGTTCAAGCTAGCTGATCCCTTGGACGCTTTACTACTACAGTTGAATACTATCCTTATGGGAGTAGTTACTGAATCCTTGCTTACAGCATGATGTGGTAAGTAGTGTCCTTCTTTGTGGTTAACAGGGTATTCTACCTCTTCTATAAATTTATTCTTCAATTGATCCTTTATAATATCATATAGGGTCAGATGTTCTGGTTTATCTCTCAACTTTCTTAGAAGAGAATTTAACTGAGCTTTAGCTGCTTGGTAATTTGTTGGTAACTGAGTGGTTTAGTTTCCATGGTAATCCTACCCAATACTGTCCATCCTTAAATTCCACAGACTGATTATACAGATCCAAAGTTATCTTATCTTCAGGGGTTGGTTCCTCAGAGTGTATTCCTACACTGTCTAGGTCCCACAGTTTGTGTACAGGTTCAATGTTTTCATCCAACAAGTCATTTATCTGAGTAGGTTCTAATTCTGCACCTATTCTAGCTACCATCAATGACTGTGGGGGTAACAAAGACTGAGTCTACTAGTTTGGCCTCTCCTTTAACTTGTTTTGGAAAAGGCAACTGACCCATAATAAGGTTACCTCCTGGACTCTTGAACAACTGTACCTTATTCCTTTTCAAAGTCCTATGTAGGAATCTTCCACAATAATCAGAACCAATTATCATTTTTATGGGACCCACAGTATCTGAATCCACATTCTGTTTAGCCAACTTTATCCCTGAGCTTTGTAAATGATCAGAGGTTTCCTTCAATCCCTTTATGTATATACTTGTCTCCATAGTATCAAGCACAGCTGCTGTTATACGGCATTTATATCTGCCTAATTGTATTACAGGTC
Source organism: Coenobita brevimanus (assembly GCF_032717465.1). Taxonomy (NCBI): domain Eukaryota; kingdom Metazoa; phylum Arthropoda; class Malacostraca; order Decapoda; family Coenobitidae; genus Coenobita; species Coenobita brevimanus. The sequence goes on along the minus strand of NC_137000.1, from coordinate 23,416,116 downwards.
TAACTAAATCAAAAGACTGAGCTTTCCTAGTTGTTAAGAATCCTGTAATGGCTAGATTTACCTTGCCGATAACTGGTAACTTTAATTTCTTCACAATGTCTGCAGAAAGGAAAGTTTTCTGAGCACCCGTATCAAACAGGGTACATACCAATTGGTTTCTATTCTCAAACAATACTTTCACATCTGCTATTGGTACTGCAGCTGGCATTACTAATGGAGCATTCTCTTTTGCAATTGCCATATTGACACTTGCAGGTTTAGGAACCTCAATTTTCATCCTAGGGCATAAAGCACTATGATGATGATCCTTTTTGCATTTGAAGCAAAGATTTAATTTAGTCTTACAGTCCGCGGCAGTATGTTCAGAGTTCATACAGATTATACAACACCCCAGTTCCTGAAGCTTCCCTACTCTAGAAGCATAATCAGGGTAGTGTTGACAAAATACACTGGAATGTTGTTCACCACAAAAGACACAAACTTTCCTGTCTTTTACCATGGAAGGTTTTATTCCCTTAATATCTTCAGCATGTCTATTCCTTATCTTTAATACTTTATCCTCGGCCTTTGTGGAGCTAAGGAAAGTACCTATCTCTTCTTTAGGCACATACTTAGTCTTCTCTGACTTAACTTTCCCAATCAGTTGGTTAGAGGGTTTTTTCTTTACTTCGGTCTTCTGTTTGACCTCAGTAGTGTTTAATGTTCCTTGCAAATGTTTACAGAGTTGCATCAAGCCTTCCTCTATCTCTTCATAGGAGAAATTATCTTTCTGGTACCTATAATACAAAGCATCCTTGGTTTTCGGTGGTAACTTTAAGGACACAATTCTTGAAAGCACCCAATCTGATGTTTTAATATCTTCGTAAGTACCTAAGGCCCTTAATTTACAACTTATTGCAATTCTAAATTTTTGCAAGGAATCAAAATCGTGCCTAGGCATGGGTAATTCTATTAGAGCCTTTAATAAACGATTTATAACTTGCTCCCTGTCTTCGTAATTTTGTCTAAGGATGGTCAAAGCCACTTCATAGTTATTTTCTTCTACTGGTAATTCTTTTATCAGTTGATATGGTGTTCCTTTGACCTGTCCTAACAAATAAGTAAGTTTGGTGACTTTAGGGAGATCTGTTCTATCGTGTACCAAATATTTGAACTGATCCCAGAAGGATTTCCAGTTCTGCTCTCCATCAAATTCCGGAAGCGTTATTTGTGGTAACACAGCTCTACTCTGCTGTGCCACAACTTGTGTTTCCGCGGCAGTGTCAGCTAATTCAGACTCTAGTGTCTTTACTACAGTTAAGTATTCTTCTAATTTGTCTTCAAACTTAGTAGTTTCTGACTAAGAGTTCTTTATTCTCAGCCTTTATTATAGCCGCTTCTAAAGTTAAGTAACTCTCTTCGTACTTACTCCATCGATCTTTCAGAATATTTAGGAGACTATTTATTCTCTCCTCGGACAGAGGTATTTGGTCCAGCGACTGGTTACATCATTTATGGCTCTAGTTACCCATTCTGCCTTACTACTAGAAGAGCTTTGCAATAAAGAAACAGACATGTTGACGGAGTTCTAATTTAATAATTTAATTATGAATTCCAACCACAATTTTACCTCAACTTAGTAATGATTTGATTATTTTAAATTTTGAAGAGGGTAGGGATTAAGTCCTCATTGTGCAAATTATCCCCTCACCCAATTTCGTTATTCATTACAGCTCAGCTAATTATTTAGTCTAATTTTGAGGAGTGTAGGGATTAGGTCTATACTTTTAACCTATTCCCCAGGGTTATTAAACCTCAAGGGTTTTATTTCATCCCCACACTCAATTGCCAAAACACCCATATTCCCCGAGCTCAGAATTAATTACCTCAATACTCCATAGGCCCACCCATAGCTTGTACAGCATAGAACTCTCCTTTCTTATGTTCTACATAATTTATAAATTTCTGCAGAACCGCTTCCCTACCATGATGGTTCCAATGAATACCATCAGCTTTCAACATTGCTTGGAAGGGCTTGGCATTAAAATGTATGAAATCCCTTCCCTTCCTGGCCCGTTGCAACTTTCGGTTTACATCTCTGCTAACTAATTTATATGTTCCATAACAAACTGGAGAGCCATATGGCAGGTTCCTTGGCTCGAGGAGGGTTATGGCTACTGAGGATTTACAAGAGCCCTCTATGGCTCCTACCACTGCTAAAATATTCTCCACTACTTCATTGCAACCGAACGTAGTAGTAGCTGTGCCCATTAAAAGCAACTTTAAACACATTCAGCGCTCCGGCACACATCGGTTATCCTCACTCGGTCGGGGCACCAAAAATGTGAAAAATGTTGAGTAATTCTGTTAAACCAATCGGGGCCCTCTTTCTGGACACCACAATGTGAAAATAGTTTAATGTATACAAGTCGGTATCCCTGCCGGAGCACCGCTATGTAAGAAATTTCTGGTATTTACTAATAACAACTCATAGGTCGTTACTCGTTTATAAAGTTGTTCTTAAGTAAATCAAACAAGTCTCATAGAGTTAGGTGAAACGTAACTTAACCTTAACTCACCTACAATAACTATTTCTCTTCTACCTCATAGCTAATCCCCCCTTGAATTGGCCAATTCGTAAAGGATTCTTAGCTAGTGAAGAGGGAGTGATCGATAACCGATGACGATGAGGCTGCCTGGTAGAGTTGCTTGAGCAAGCAAGCGTCCTTATGGTGCGTATGTACAACCTAGCTTGAGAGCGACTAGGAACAGAGTCTTATCTCCACAAGGTCTGGGAGCAGAGTGTGTTAGCTCCACGAGAACTAGGAGCAGAGTGAGTGAACGCGGCAATTCTACCTCCCTCATAGAATGGTAGGTTGCCAACTTTTAGTTATTTACAGTACTAAATACAGTCAAATTACATCATGATATGTACAGGGCAAATCTAACAAATTAATCTTAGTTCCACTTAAATTAAAGTTAGACCAATTATTCCCTTTAACTATGTAAATATCTTAATTCCACATCTGCCTTAACAGGGGAATCTTTCCCTGCTTGCCACGTCACCTATCGCGCAGACGCAGCTTAGGTCAGTGGAAAATACCACATAATTACATGTATTTACAATGCATAGTTGTCCACGGGGGTTAAATGCAGTAGCATTTAATTTATCAATAACAAGAAATATTAAAGAGAACGTCGTTTCTGGGTTACTAAAACCGCTTGAATAATTAACAACAGTCTCTACGTCCTCTGCCTTTAACCAGGGATAAACTATGATAAATTTAGAGAGCGCAACTGCTCTGGGGGAAAATATTTCCCACACAAGCTTTTATTAATTATGTCAACAATTTGATCTTTAGAATGATGAGAGCGAACAGCAATTCCCAATTGTTGAGCAACAAGCTTAAGTTCATTGTTTGTTCTGTTTTCTACATCACACACTGTTTGCACATTTGACAAAAAATCTTTGGCTTCATCAAGAGTAGTGATAGTAGACATCATGAATAAATCACAGTTACAAAATATCAAGCAATATCCTTATGATAATATCCTGAATATCCTGATAAGAGGTCGCCAAATTTATGTTACGGAACAGAGAAAACTGTCCCGCAAAGTTCCAGGTTCAAAACAAGAGTTAGGTAAAATTATAAGTTAAAGTTTAATGCTCAAACTAACAACAAAACATTCAGGACTCATAAGGATAATGTAATGGCAAAAAACAGGTTAAATATATGGTTAACTGCAATAGGCTCTATTAACACGAAATTAGCAAGAGTAAATTTATCTAAGTCAGCCCTGATAAAATGAGAAAACCGGATAATGCTCAGTTAATGCAAGATATATTATTACACATACAAAATATTATTACTACTGGCTGACAGCAAAACGTTACATTAATCACAAAAACCTCACCAGGCCTACGAACCAACACCCTATGCTACACAATACAAGAAAAAATGCACACTTATACTCAAATTACACAGCAGCTAGATGGTTGGAGACTTCCTGAGCACTCACAAAAATAATAACAACTGTACAGGGGAGGACAGAGATGTGAACAAAATGAGGAGTAGATCTAAGTGGCAATTAATGCAGAGACTGAGCTCATTATATAGGGGCCGGCAGAGCTTGATACAACTTGTAAGAAGGACGCGCAAATGAAGCCATAGGGGACAAAGAGTTGACACTCCTGCTCTGAACAACAGAAAGAACGACTTACTCTACTATAAGGGAGGAGGGGGGGAGTGAGGTAGAACACGCACTATGGAAGCCACGAGGCGAATCGTGATCAAACATGCAGCATATTGTACGCTAGAATTATACAAAGGATGATGAAATCATAGGCTATGTAACAATATATATATATATATATATATATATATATATATATATATATATATATATATATATATATATATATATATATATATATATATATATATATATATATATATATATATATACTGTGTATTTATATACATATCTGTGTGTGTGTGTGTGTGTGTGTGTGTGTGTGTGTGTGTGTGTGTGTGTGTGTGTGTTGCAGTATATGTACACGAAGAGGAACTCAGAAATTCCCGAAATTTTTTCCAAAAAACTTAGTTCCAAAACTTACAGTACAACAAATCCACTTCAGTTCCTTACTTGCCTTGAGACTTGTACCAACGCTTTTTCCCGTTCCTTGAAACATTTCCTTAGTTGTCTTTTGTCACGTTGTCCAGAGACTCCCGCGTTTTTTCCTGCATTTCTCCAAAGTTGTCAAATCTTCTGCCTTTTAATCGTACCTTAAGCTTAAAAAAAAAAAAAAGTGAGCGTGATCTAGCGAGTACGGGGGCTTTGGAACAACGATGTTGTTTGGCAAAAAAAAAAAAAAAAATCCGGTATAAGTCGTGTTTTTTTTTATATGCAAGAAAGAAGGAACCAAAGGCCAGGGGCCCGCAAACCGTTCCTTCCAAGGAAAAAAAAAAATACAAAAGAGGGCCAATTCAAGATCCGTTCATTTCTAGATGCCTGGACACATTGCGTTTGAAAGACTGGAGATCATAGGAAGCAGGAAATGCAGACAGAGGGAGACAGTTCCGGAGATGACCTGTTGCATAAATGAATTACTGGGAATAACGGTTAACTCTTGCATTAGAGAGTTGGACAGAAAAGGGATGAGAGTTTGTTGCTAGAAGGGTGCTACACGCCCGTCGTAAAGGTGGAGGGATGCAAGCAGACAGTTCAGAGGAAGAGTGACCATTGAAGTAGCGATAGAAAAGAGATAAAGTTGCAACAGTGCGGCGAAGAGATAGAGGTTGATGGGAGCCAGTAAGGGAAGGACAGCTGATGAGACGAAAAGCTTGATAATAGTGAATACACGAGCCTTGCGGCCGTATTGGACCACTCAGCACTTACCCAAATTAGAGGCACCTCTAAATCATGCTTTGCTTCAGAGCAAGTGTTTGCAGTCTTACCAATCTGCAAAGCATTTGTCCAAATGAAAGCCGTTTCTGAACAGCTGCAAACACCATCAGAAGCACCACCACTACAGCTACCAGCAACACCACCACAGCTACCAGTACCACTATTGCTTTCACAGCTACCATCAACACTGTCAACAGTACCACAGCTACCACCACCACCACCACCACAACCATCACAGCTACCACCATCCCACACAACCATCACAACTACCACCATCATCACAGTAATCACCGCCACCACCACCACCACCACAACCATCACAACTACCACCATCCCACACAACCATCACAACTACCACCATCATTACAGTAATCACCGCCACCACCACCACCACCACAACCATCACAACTACCACCATCCCACACAACCATCTCAACTACCACCATCATCACAGTAATCACCGCCACCACCACCACCACCACAACCATCACAACTACCACCATCCCACACAACCATCACAACTACCACCATCATTACAGTAATCGCCGCCGCCACCACCACCACCACAACCATCACAACTACCACCATCCCACACAACTACCACCATCATCACAGTAATCACCGCCACCACCAACACCACCACAACCATCATAACTACCACCATCCCACACAACCATCACAACTACCACCATCATCAGAGTAATCACCGCCACCACCACCACCACCACAACAGGTAACATCACCATCATCATCGCAGCCACCACCACCACCATCACCATAATCATCACAGCTGCCACTACCACCATAACAGCGACCACCACCATCATCACACCTACCGTCGCCACCACCACCATAACCACACCTACCACCATTTTCTGCTGAAGAAAATTGTCTGTTCGTAACATCAGTGAAGTAACAGACATCGGACTGTACTGTAGATGTACACAACCTTCTCTCTCTCTCTCTCTCTCACTCTCTCTCTCTCTCTCTCTCCTGAGATGTATGAAACTCCACGGAAATAACCCCACTACCTCTTCCATGTGCGTGTCTTGTAACATCAATGGGAGCAATTATAAGGGGTCAAAACACCCCTTCAGAAAAGGTTATTCTACATCAAATTGAAGTTGACCCAACTGGGATCCAATTCCATCCATCCTGCAGTTTTTTTTTGTTTTTTTTTTTTCAAGTTTTGGCTGCGTGCGCACACACACACACACACACACACACACACACACACACACACACACACACACACACACACAGGATAACATTTTTTTAGATTAGCGTCTTAGTCTGGTTCCGATTTTTTTTTCTCTCTTTTTTACATCTGTGGAAGGAAAGATTTGGAAATTAGTGGAGAGAGAAGGTGACTCACAGTGAGGTCTTTTGGTGATTGGAGAAACACCAGACTTGGTGGAGTTTCAGTATCTGCGTGTAATGGTATGCCAGAGCTGAAACGCAGTGTGTCACAGAAGTTAACAGTAGAGTGACTGAAGGAACTATGATGGCTGGTGTTTTAAGATACTGATACGGAAGAAAAGTCTGAATATAGAGGCTGAAAGAGGACGACACTGAGGTGTATTAGTGTTCGCATTAACTGATGAATATAAGACCTGAAATGGTACAAATAAATAAATCAAAGAGCGAGAACAAAACAGATAGGATAAGTATTGTGGAAATTCGTAGTAAGTGTGGAAGAAGGAAGTCTTGATTAAAAGGTAGAGAGAGAGAGAGAGAGAGAGAGAGAGAGAGGTGGGGATGCATGTGAGGCCAAGAATGTGTATTGCAATGCAAGTGAATGTATAAGTAAGATAGCTCTGAAAATCGTGAAAGAAAAAGTGTTGACGAATGATCAAAGTGGATGAATTATGAATATATGGAAATATATTGCACATGACAGACGTTACGTAATCTTTTCAACTTGGCAATCGATGGAATGATCTCAAGTCCACAGGTCTTATTAAGCGCAATTTTGAGTGAATTACTGGGCCTCTGAGGTGGAACAGAGAATTTCAAAGGCTTGGATGATAAGTCAATGGATGTTTGTCCCATTTCATCGGACTTTATTTAATAGTTTATCTTTTCTACTTGTCCCTGTTTCTGGATCTCCCATACCAGTAACAGTAGGAAATGGGTGATGATGATGATGATGAACAGCAACAACAATGACCAACAAAGAGCAATAGCAACAAAAAAGGTGATATAAAGACAACAACAACAATAATGCACTCAGAGAGCGCATACTTCCGCCAGTACTATTGCCATTAAGAAGTGTAATGATCCGGATCTGTGGAAATATTGTGTGGAATAAATACTGTCCGGAGCTGCTCCAAAATTTAATCAGTTGTTCCTTGACCCATGATCCACTCGTCCCCAAAATTTTCTTGAAATTCTTTACGAACTTTCTGAGATATTATACAAAGGATCCGGATCCGGATCCGCCCAAAAATTAAATCAATTCTTTCTTGGCTCAAGGCCCACCCTTCCACCAAATTTCACTGAAATTCATTGAGAACTTTGAAATTCATTGAGAACTTTTAGAGATATCATCTGGACAAACAGACAGACAAACATAGGTGAATGCATAACTTCCTCCAACTTCGTGGACGGAGGTAACATGAATAAGGCTGACTCAAAAACCAACACCCGCCACCACCAACTGGTCTAAGGACCAGTGACTAGTGACCGTGGCCGTGACCTTTGTCAAATTACTCCAAAAATCGATTTACCTCATTCTTGCCTAACTTTTAACACTTACATTCAACTTTGGCTGAAGCCAGGTAACATTTGTTAAAGTTGATTTTGCCAGGTGACCTTTGACTTTTTCCCCTAACCTTGACCTTGGACTAATTGTTCTCAAAATCGTATCTCCTTATCGTTATTTTTACCTCCACGCTTCCACAAAATTCAGTATTCATGGGTTATTTTTTTTTCAGGTTAACCTTGTAACATAACCTTAACTTTTGACGTATTGTTCTAAACAACAGTGAGTCAACATCTGGTTAAGTCTCAACTCATACCCCAAGTTGGATCCAACTAAGATCAAAATCCCATTACTTCTTTTCTTCACACAGATATAGGTGGTAGGTGGTGGAACCCGTCATTTTTTTTTTTTTTTTATGTATCCAACTCTGGGCAAGTGTTTCAGGACCTATTTTTCGGGGGCAGTGGCCTATCCCGAGGCCCAGTAGTCCTCCTACACCTCCACGTGTCACCTACTCACTTAATATTGTCTGCCTTCTTCTTTCTTGGTCTTTATCATTGTTTCTCTGTGTCTGCTTTCCTCTCTTTCTATTTCCCATCCTTCCTGCTACCTTTTATTACTATTCTTTTCAGTTCAAGTGGACCTACAGTGACAAGCGTAATGGTTCCCTGTAACCCAGAAAACCATTTACAACGCTGAGGGGTAACCATATAACAAGGAAACAATAACTGGGTGCAAAGACTCAAATGTGGCGTCCATCCGGGAACCAGACCTCGATACACTTCCTCGTACCCCACTGTGGCAAAGCGCTGTCTGCCGCAAGAGAACATGAGTTCACTGCAGAGGGTGGCCCTGCAGGGATAGTTGCTTGCCTGTGTTTGATGGATCTGCTTGGGCAGACAGACCGGGATTGGTCAACAACACCAACACAGAGACACATGGGTTGACCTTTAACCCTGTCTTATAGTCTAATCCTTTGATTGTCTCAAAACTTTATCCCTTCGTTCTTGTTTTATCTTTATCGTCCACCACATTTCTGTTCAGATGAACTCAAACTGACCGAGCTAACCTTGCCCTGCAACCTTGGCCTTTGACCTTTCCCCGTGAATTTAACCTTTGTTTTCAAAATTCTAACCTTTTTACTCTTCAACCCTTCCACAAAGTTTTTTTTTTTTTTTAATGGAATAAATTGTTTCCGTTGACCTTTGCCATGTGACCATGACCTTTGACCGATTGTTCTAAAAACAAAAGGTGTTCTTACTTCATCTTCAACCTATTACAGATGCAGCGACAAATAATATCATAACGGCAACAACAAAACAAAAACAATAAATCAAGGAAACACAACAACGAACATTAACAATAAACCAAGTATAACAGAAATCACCAGTAGCAACAATACTAATAATAATCGGCATCCAAGAGATGGTCGTGAGGTCAGCAGGTGCTCCGAGTAGGGAACCTCAACTCACAAGAAAAACAGTTTACCCAGACGGCAATGTATAGGAAATTATGTGACTAGAGAGGAAAATGCTGATTTCAGTTTATTGGACGTTTGTTTTAAGAACTGAAAAATGTGTGCATAACATAGCACAGAACTGATACTTCCTTGCTCTTCAGGATTCATAATAGGAAAAATATTCTAGTTGCTGATGAAAGTAAACTTACATTCTAAAGATTGATGATAAAGTATTTTTTACCTAGACTGCCTTAGCAGAGTTTCGTGTGAGCATAAAATTTCCATGTCTCTTCAAGATTATACAGTATAAGGCTATTACATGATCCTATTAGAGGCCTTATTATGAACAGTAGATGCTTAAGAGGAGGGTGGGAACAAAATGGCTGCTGTAAGTAGGATGGGTGTGAAATTTGCCTCTGAAAATATATGATGAAATGTTGTGGATAACGGCGTTGTGGTGATGAACGGGAGCCTCGGGTAGGGTATTTGTGGTCCCGTAAAATCCAGACCCAGCCCGTCACAGTCCCCGCACCACGCAGCCAATCAGGAGTCTCCACCCAGTCTCTCACAGTCCTCGCCCAGAGCCTCTCAGTTTCCTCCTAGCCTGTCTCAGTCCCCGTTCAGTCCCTAACAGTTCCTGCCCAGCACCTCATATTCCTGTCTAGTACGTTACAGTGCCCTCCCAGCCCCTCACTGTCACAGTCCAAAACTTTACATTCTCCACCTAGCTCCTCATAGTCCCCATCTAGTTCACTCACACGTTAGATGGATCTATAGCAGAAATTGTTTACGAACTGAGTATTACCACCAAGCGGTGAAAATAACGATAATACTATCAACACCGTGCGGTGGTAACACATTTATTTCCACACCATGATATACACTGGTTTCTTTATTTCATCACATGGTGATCGCACTGTTATCTTTATTATAAATATATGGTGGCCAATATCCAACAGGAATAATGGATAGGCATCTAGTTTATCGACATAGTTCGAAGTTAATGAAAAGTTATTTTTATTTTTCACCACTCACCTCCTCTCACCACACCCGGGCAAGGGAATATATATGCAATTATGAACGCTCACGGACATTAATGTCCTAACATCATGTAAGGCAACATTTCCTACTAAAAAGATACTTTCACCAACTCAGAGTAACGCAGCGTGCAGTCAGACTCGTCAACCTTTACATATACAGCATCTTTCTTTAAAGATATTTTAATTAAAGACACGTTCGACTCAGATGAATAAACTGATGTCTTACTGAAAAAGAGAAACTCAGAAACAAACAGTGTGTGTGATTAAAGTGAAGTTTTTCAGCTCTGACACAGGGGAAAATAAGCATCGTCAGCAGAAAACTTACAAGGTGGAGTACAGTTGTGTTTCTTTTCTGTGCGTGAACCCTTCTATTTGCCAGATACGCAGACTAACAAGCAAAAAGACAAGGGAAGTAAAGGATATAGTGACCTAGACCTCGACAATAAGCACCTTAGAAGCAGTCACCATGCAAGACGATGAGAACTTAAAGAGAGAAGCATATGACTATGGGCTGTCAGACAAAGCAGATGATGTTATGGAAAAACAGTGTAATACTGAAATGTGCTTTTAGAGTACCACAGCAAATACCGCACAGCCTTTGTATTACATAATCTCTTCTCTGTTATAAAAACTGATATTATTTTTGCCGGACCCTTTTAATATCTGAGTGTAACATCATGAGACTGCTATTATGCAGCGAATATAATTATAATTACCGTTCAGTGAAAATATTAAGACACTTATTTTCACCAACTGGCGATAATAACGAAACTACAACTTTGACTGCACGATTGTAGATATTGCTATTGCTTTACCCAACAAATAACCAAGCATAAAATCATTAGGTCTCCTGTTGTCTGAATTTCCTATGTACACCTATATAGTCTTTACAGTCCTCACGCAGTCTACTATTACAGTCAATTGCAGTATCCGGCCTGCACCTCACACTCCCTGCCCAGGTCCTCGAAGTCCCCTCCAGCCTCTGTATCACACAGATCTTTGCACTTCCCTTGCCAAACGCCATCAGATTTCAGCCACAAACAATACTTCTGTTTTCACTTTCATTCAGCAACAACGATAGAAGCCAATTCCATATTGCCGTCTTTGAGCTGTGGAGACCTGAGCCAATGGTAAATGGCCTGCCTACTCCACTTGCAGTTAGCTGATCGAAAAACCTCTAGTCATTTCTTCGGAATCGAGGCTGTGCGGGCAGGGAAAGCCATGTTTCTTGCCAATCTCTTTCTGCATATGCATATTAGTTCTCTCTGAGTTGCTATTGATGTGTATATCAACATCAAAATGGGATAAATGACACACAAAAGAATAATAAAGTGTGATTTGCAAAAGAAATGGCTTAGATATGTATTAAAGCTCTCGAGAATTCGGCTTCCATTCTCTCCTTTACCCTCTTTCCTTACACACAGTCACCACAGATCACCCAGATCTTCTCAATTACCCTATCTCTTTACCAGTCCTACAATTCTTTATTTTGCATAACTGATTTGCTGGAGGAGTTCATTGCCAGCTACGTTTGTTAGACTGCTGAGGAGGGCAGCTATGTGTCACTATTCAAGCAGTCCGCAGAGTTGTCAAGAGCAGCATTTCTGTTGACCCATCCCCCTACTAATAATATTGTTTCTTCGAAGAAATTTCATCATATGTGAAATGAAATGAGAGCTGCGAGGAAGAGGATCACCGTACACGTTTCAACCGATCACATAATTCAGATTCTTACGGATTCTTAAGAGGAACCCCATGAGATACGGATGATAGAATACCCAACCATCCGAGGCCCTCTGGATGCGTTTTGTGGCAGGGCAACTGCTAAATGAAAGTGATTAAGTCTTCCAGGTGCAGAATTACATAAGGGTGTAGCCGGTGCAATCAATAATACTCTTTACTCGTATACTGTCTAAGCAGGTCAAAAGGGAAAAAGTCTTTGTAACCCCCGTCATATATCCCCGGTTCAAAGATTGCACCATCATAATGCCATGCGCGGCGAGCCAGATGATGCATAATGAATGGCGTGCTTCGAGTCAACATATGAGTATGAACTGATCTGTAAATGATAAAATTAGGTCAAAATTATGCTTTAGTACAGAATGCATGCATGTAAATGGCATAGCCACTCAAGCAATGGTACACTGTGCACAACACCCCAGAGTAGAATTTTAATATATATATATATATATATATATATATATATATATATATATATATATATATATATATATATATATATATATATATATATATATATATATTGGGTGAACTTATATTCCACTCAGTCTAAGTACTTTGTGAAAGTAGTGTCTTTACAGAATTTTCTCGACCATCTGTATTGCAATTAACTTTGAGCTCCCCTCCCACAAAAATGTCTTTTTTCTTTGACGACGTTATTTGCTCAGTATATCTTTCAATTGTCAGCAATTTTTTTTATGTCACCACTTTACTACAGAAAATACTCAAAAATAGCTTTAGCCATGAAACAGACAAGCAGCTAGCAAGGGCCACAGAAAGTATATGTACTATATGTGTGTCACTCGTTCACTCATATCCTGCCATATTTCTTCACTTCAAGCTTCTGTCGTATGGGCAACTATCAAGGCAGTTGAAGGCTCAAAGACGATAAACTGAAGTAATGGAGGGAACAGAACAAACGGTAAGGAAGGAATAAAGAAAGGAACAGTGAGCAGGAAAGAAAGCACGTCTAATACCTTGCAACAGTAAATGAGTAATGTACTTAATGGAAGGGACCGAGGCCAATTTCGCTGAACGTAGTAAATCTATCTATCTATCTATCTATAGCCCGACGCCCTAATCCCGCAAAGGGTGGCCGCAGACAAAACGCCTCCAAGTCACTCTGTCACCCACCATTTGACTCCCCTCCCCCCAACTCACCCCCCCTCCCTCATATACCTCTCAACTCCATCCCTCCACCTCATCCTCGGTCTACCCCTCCCTCTCCCTCCCTCCACCTCACCTACATACACCCTCTTAGTCAGTCTTTCATTCTCCATTCTCTCCACATGTCCAAACCACCTCAGTGTATTTCTCCTAATCTTTTCAACCACATCCACATCTACCCCACAACGTTCCTTCACTTCTTCATTCGTCAACCTGTCCCTCCACGTCACTCCACATGCTCCTCTCAAGTAACTCATTTCCACTGCTCTCACTCTTGACTTGTTCCCCTCTTGCAATGTCCACGCCTCGCTTCCATACGTCAGGGTAGGGATCACAATACCATCATGCAGTGACTTCTTAACTTCCATACTCACCTCCCTATTTCTCATCACTGCTTTCAGTGTACCGACAACCTTTCTTCCCTGCTGTACCCTTTCACGTACTTCATCCCCCAAAGTTCCATCCTTACTCATGACACTACCCAAGTACTTGAATGCACTCACATTCTCCATATCCTCACCACCCAACCTCACTGCACACTCTGTGACTTCATTCCTCTCAAACACCATAACTTTACTTTTGTTTACATTAACTTTCAGCTTCCTCCTCCTACACACTGTCCCAAATTCATTCACCAAACCTTGCAACTCCCATTCATCTTCACTCAACAATACTGTATCATCAGCAAACAGCAACACCGGGAGCTTCCAAATCTCACCCTCATTCATTAGGGCCACCCCCACATCCACTGCCCTACCTTGTACTTCCTTTACAACCCCATCCATATATATATTAAACAGCCATGGAGACATTACACACCCCTGTTTCAGTCCCACATTGAGATCAAAGAACTCACCCAGCTCACCATCCACTCGCACCGTAGCCCTACCTCCCTCGTACATACTCTTCACAGCACTCAACAATTTCCCCTCCACTCCATATATTCTTAATACCTTCCACATATCTTGCCTATCTATTCTGTCATAAGCTTTCTCCAAGTCCATGAAGGCAGCATACACTTTCCTTCCCTTCTCTAGATACTTCTCCACTAAACATCTTAGAACAAATATCTGATCTACACACCCTTTTCCCTTCCTAAAGCCCCCTTGTTCTTCTCCGACTAGCTCCTCTGTCATATGCCTAACCCTATCAATGAGTATTCTACCATATATTTTACCAGTCACACTAAGAAGGCAAATACCCCTATGGTTACCACATACTTCTCTCTCCCCTTTTCCTTTGTACAGAGGAACAATTATACCTGATTTCCAGTCCTCTGGAACCCTTCCCTCTTCCCAAGCCAATCTACACAACTTCCATATCCACTCCACAACAATCTCACCCCCATACCTAAGCATTTCACCACACACTCCATCAATTCCTGGGGCCTTTCCCAGCTTAATCTTCTTCATCGCTTCCACTACTTCCGACCTACTGATCTCTTCCTCCCTCCTCTCATCTCTTCTTCTCCCAGCCATTCCCCAACCACTTATACTCACACTGCTCTCACTCTCTACATTCAACAAATCCTCAAAGTGCTCCATCCATCTCCTCAATTTCTCTCTCTTCTCCACCAACAATCTATTATTCCTATCTTTCATTCCCCTACTATTTCCCCTTTCACACTGCCTTACTTTCTTTATCTCCTTCCAAAACAATTTCTTACTCTCCCTCCATTTCACACTCAGATTCCTCCCAAACTCTTCATCCACTTTCTTCTTACTGTCCTTCACCAGTCTCTTAACCTCCCTTCTCCTGCTCACATATACCTCTCTCTTCTCTCTCTCATCTTCTCCCCTACCTCTACTCGCCAACCATTCACCATATGCCTTCTTCTTTTGTTCCACAGCTCGTTTCACCTCATCATTCCACCATGCTGTCCCTTGCACACCCTTGCATCTCCTCCTCACTCCACAAACCGCCTCACACGCTGCGCTTATCTCTTCCGTGAATATCTTACATACGTCTTCCACCCCTTCCATCTGCTCTAGCTCATACCTTCCCAATCTTTCTTCCACTATGCTCTTATACTCTGTCCTTTTCTCACTATCTTGCAATTTCTCCACTTCTCACAGGAGCTGCTTACTCCTGTCTTCCCCTTCGTCTCCTCAACCATTTTCTTTGCAGTTCTACCTTGGCCATCACTAAGTGATGGTCCGAGACTCCATTCCCCCACCCTCTCCACACCCTTGCATCCAACACTTGTCTTCTCATTCGCTCATCCACACACACGTAGTCTATCATTGCCTTTCGTTCAACAAGTTCACCATCCATCCTCCTCATTACTCTCCATGTATACCGGTGGATCATCTTATGACGAAAGTAGGTGTTGGCTATTGCCAACCCCTTACCAGCACAGATGTCCACCAAAGCACTACCATTCCCATCTACTTCAGCTGGCACACCCCACTGACCAACCACTCCATCCACTCGTACATTCCCAACTTTGCCATTCATATCTCCAAGCAACAGCACTCTCTCGCTCCTCTCAAACTTGTCCATACATGCTTCTACTTTCGCCCAAAACTCATCTTTCACTCTTGCCACTCGATCCTCTGTTGGAGCATACACACATACAATCGCCCATGCTTGTATACCTACTTTCATCCTCACCCATACAATCCTTGCACCCACTGTTCCATACTCTCTTATATTCTCCTTCCACTTCTTGCTTATCATCAGACATACTCCCTCTCTTGCCCTCTCATTCTCACTGACTCCCGCACATATACCTACACCGTATTCCCATTCTCTCATCCTTTCACCTTTCCATTTAGTTTCAGTCAATCCACATATATCCACTTTTGCATCCTCAAGCACCTGAACAATCTCTCTCTCTTTCACTTCATCATTCACTCCTCTCACATTCCACGTTCCTACTCTCAGAATGTCCTTTGTCCGTTCCTTAGTCGTCAACGTATGGTCCGTGCGGGTCCGAGGCGCTTTATTTGCTTTTTTAGTTAGTTCTTTTTACGGGGTGGGGCACTAACCCACCACCAACCCTTTTAGTCGCCTCGTACGACAAGCAGGGATACTGGGGGAGTATTCTTGAAACCCCCCTACCCCCAGGGGGTAGTAAATCATTCTACTATACCATACCAATATGGAATGTACACCTTATGTCTACAATTGTTTTAAATTATACTTCAACAGACATTTTTTAAAGCTCAGATCTAAGTTATAGTCACTTCAGATATGATTCCATCATTTATCGACGTAATCAGTATTTTCAAAGCACAGATATCTCCTGAAAGAGGAATAAATGGAGAAGCACAAGTCTAATATTCTATACTAGTTTTTTCTTGAATTATTTTACATTTCTTCTACTTCTTCATTTTCCTACTGCTTTCCACGGTAACGCAGATAATTATACAAAAAATAAAGAAGTAGAGGAATTCATCGATATTTTTAGTACATAAGATATTCTTTTTTCTGACAAATCAGCTGAAACATAAATTCCACGATTCCTTTTAAAGATTTTTTTTTTTTTACATCGCGAAAAAGTTTTAATTCCAATTAAACATACAAGACTTATTGCTTACTTTACCCTGAAAGCCATATAAAACGCCTGGCAAATTGGTTAAAAACTGTCGCTACTAGGTAACCTAGGTGTATAATGAGTAGGAAGAAGACACGAAAGGGTACAGAAGAAAAGAAAGGAAAGAATCAAGAGAAGCAGTTATGAGATAAAGAAGCATGGTGTCTAAATAACCGACTTGTCAGGCGCAGCAGCACAAAAACAAAACACCAGAAGATGCACGGGCACTTAACCTAGTCATTATACCTCTAAGCACTGGTCGTATCAGCAATAATCGCTGTTAAAAGTTCCGCCCTAAGTCATAATGGCCCTAACCATTGCTCGCGCTAGCAATAATCACTGCTAAATATTCCCTCTTGATATTCATATCTATGTCGTAATTACCGAAGATGACCCGAGTTCAGATTTATTAACCTCGCCTCCTCTTTCCTCTGCAAAGGATGCTAATTACAGCAGCTGAGTCTTTAACTGCTACATTATAGGAGGTCCCTCCCGAGTTGCATAATACTGTTTGGGGTTAACGGGGATAATGGAGAAATAGAGGATTAATTGAAGGTTTTATTGGCCGTCATTAAAGCCCCTCAGTCATATAATTAATACCTTGCGGATGTGGACAGAGAAAAACGAGGAATTATTCATACATCAGTCAGATACTATATTTCTTGTTCTTCCTCTTCGTCATTCAAATACTTTCCCCACACAATACGGCACTGTTCACCTAAGGAAAGACGTCCTCGGACTGAAGGAATTAACCCATTGGTGTAAAAGGTTCCTCTGTGAAGACTTTTGCTGGAAGAGTACCTAACATACCGCCCCCACCTATCGGCTTATAGTCGCGAAGCCCATAGGTGCGTCCCCTGGGGCTCCCCTCTTTATTACCTTTTCAAAATGCCTGGTTTCGTTCTGTTTATTGGACACTGGGCGCTGATGGATTAATGTGAGCTTTTGGTGTCTTCCCGCTGAGAAGGTCAAGAGGGTGATGGGAAGGAGAGAGAGAGAGAGAGAGAGAGAGAGAAAATGGTAGGGAGTGTAGGGATGACACTAATTTATCAGAAGCAAAGAGAGAGAGAGAGAGAGAGAGAGAGAGAGAGAGAGAGAGAAATGGTAGGGAGTGTAGGGATAACACTAATTTATCAGACGCAAAGAGAGAGAGAGAGAGAGGGAGGGAAATTTGTGAGTAAAAGGAAGGAAAGGAGAGCAGATGAGGAGATAATTATGTAGAAGGTGATAGGAGACGAGAACAAATGAGGTTAGGGATAAAGCGAATTATAGGAAGAGGAGAGGAGAGCGAGAAGTGGAGGGAGAAGAAACAATGAGAGATGCGAAAAGACGAAAGAGGGGAAGAAGAAATGAGAATGAATAAAAGGGGAAACTAAACAAGAAATGGAGAAAAACTAAAAGCAGTATATGAGAGGAGAAGAGAAGGAAAAATGGTGATGAAACAGCAGCGGGCATGAAGTAAAAATAAAACTCCGAGAAAAAGAACGTAGTAGAAAAGTAAGAATGGAGTTGACAAAATAAAGACAGCATTTAAAGAGGCGAGGAGAAAAGACATGAATAATTTCGCGAAAAATAACGAACGAAAAGGAGTAGAAAGATCTAGAAACCGAATACCATAAAATCTGCCTGAAAGCCCAACCCTTTCCCGCGCCAGAATGATGTCTTCTGGATATTCTTGCCACCACAGAGCCAGAGGGAGAAGACCCCTAATAGTCAAGTGGTTATTATCAATACGTCCATTGACCCCTACAACACAATGACGTTTTGTGTAGTTGTGTATTCTTAACATTTTTCATTTTTAAAATTCAGCTTTGTGGATATGCCTCTTCACTGGGTTAGAAAGTGTCTGCAAAACCCCTTGAATGCGAAAAAGTGTGTGTGTGTGTGTGTGTGTGTGTGTGTGTGTGTGTGTGTGTGTGTGTTTATATACATATATAGAAAGATGGACAGTTACAGTATATTGTATATATATATATATATATATATATATATATATATATATATATATATATATATATATATATATATATATACAGATAACAGAAAGATAAACATATACAGTAAATAGATAGATAGGTAGATAGACAGATAGATAGATAGGTATAGATAGATAGATAGATAGATATAGATACTGTATATAGATATATAGATATACAGTATATATAATCTCATCAGCCATCTGTGTGTCCACTGCAGGACCGGCCTATCCCGACCGAAGTGGGGACGATACAGCCAATGCATCTCTACCAAGTGGCTTAGGCTGCCTAGTAGAGATTGTATGTAGGGTGTGAAGTGCTTGTAAGTGTAATTGTAGTGTTGGAGTGGCTTTGGATGTGTGTATAGTCTGTAAACCAAGTGTAATCGGCCCGCGCAAGCCGACTGGGTACAAGCATACTTCATAGTATACGACACTGGTTCAACCACAACACCCCTTGTGTCCACCAATGCAGTACTTGGCCTGAAGAACGCTCCCAAAGTTTATTACCCTGGCGTGGCGCGAACCCTCGTTCTTCAGTGTACGAAAACGCACACTTTACCACTGTACCACACAGGCTCCACACACACATATATATATATATATATATATATATATATATATATATATATATATATATATATATATATATATATATATATATATATATATATATATATATATATATATATATATATATATATATATCCCATTGGATCCCAGGGGTGCTGGGCGAGGCACTGCACTGGGAGGGTTCTAAACGTACCGCCCCGCGCCTATCGGCTCATAGTCGCGAAGCTCATAGGTCCTTTATAAAGACTTGAAAAATCCCAGTTCTGTCCAATACTCGGGACACTGGGCTCCACTGGGTTAAAGAGACTGATGGATTTGCCAGTTATTAACCTATTGGATCCCAGGGGTGCTGGGCGAGACACTGCACTGGGAAGGTATTAAGCGTACCGCCCCGCGCCTATCGGCTCATAGTCGCAAAGCTCATAGGTCCCTAAACGGGGGTTCCCTACTTTATAAAGACTTGAAAAGTCCCAGTTCTGTCCAATACTCAGGACACTGGGCTCCAATGGGATATATATATATATATATATATATATATATATGGAGCCTCAGTGATAAAGTGTGCTTTTTCTTACACTGAAGAAAGAGGGTTCGCGCCCCGTCGGGGTAATAAACTTTGGGAGCGCTATTCTTGCCACGTACTGCATTGGCGGACATAAAGGGTGCTTTGGTTGACGCAGTGTCGCATGCTATAAAGTATGCTTGCACCCAGTCGGCTTGCGCGGGGCAATTACACTTGGTTCACAGACTACACACACATCCAAAGCCACTCCAACATTACAATTACACTTACAAGCACTTTTTACCCTACATACAATCTCTACCAGACAGCCTAAGCTGTATCGTCGCCACTTTGGTGGGGATAGGCCGGTCCTGCAGTGGACACTAAAACCGCTGATGATATAGATAGATAGATAGACAGAACCAGTATATACTTACATATATATATATATATATATATATATATATATATATATATATATATATATATATATATATATATATATATAATGCCACAGTTAGACAATTTCCTCTACCATAAGATACGTTTCTTGGTCAGGGGAACAACTAGATAAAAAAAAAAAAAAAAAAAAAAGGTAGCCTATACGACAAGGCAAATATCATCCTTATCTCCTACGATCACAAGATCTGTTACACGTCCTCTCCCTGCAGCAGGGAGGAAGAACAGACTAATTTTCAGAGGATCTTTATGACGAGAAAATGGCTCTTACGCCCTGTGGTTATTGGGGTGATTATCTCATAAACAACCCCCCGGTAATGATAGGGACAACGGCATTAATTAAAGGTGGGCAGAAATTTGGGTGTGTCCGAGGTGTTTATGATGCTGGGAATTGCTGACATGGCCAAGGTGCTGGGGTGTGTAGACGTCTTTTTTGTCTTAACTCTCTTACCTCTTGTGACTTGGTCTTAGCTGAATAAAATCGTTTGGCTTTAGCTCGAATGGAACACTGTAATTGTCCCAACTATCTGGAAATTAACTGTACAATTACTTGTACACCCAGGTTCCTATGACCCATTTGCATTTGCGCGAAATTGTATGGCTTTAACTAGAATACAACGACCACCATGCTATTATATTCAATTGTTTCATATTACTCTCATAATGAAAGGGTTAATTAAGACCAAACCCTAACTGCCCCTGTTCACCCGAAACTCTCCTGTACTTCATTAATTTTGTTAGTCCTTCACTCTCTGTTACTTTGCACGGAGAAATGGGGGATGGAAGGAGATGGACAGAAGATAAGGGGGAAAATATATAAGAGAAAGGATAGATGGGTATGAGGAAAATACAGTAAGTAAATATATATATATATATATATATATATATATATATATATATATATATATATATATATATATATATATATATATATATATATATATATATATATATGCAGGAGTATCGCGTTAAGTCACTGCCACAGAGGGACACTTACGCAGAACAAACACCAGTGGTTGGACAGAATGGCAGTCCGAAAATAGCATTGCCTATCACATGGTGTGCCTCAGCGTAGTTACCATCTTCTTTGTCGAGCTCAGCCCAACTGGCCACAGTCTAGGTCCTGGCTAGGCAGACGACACACAGCTGACGGCCACAACCAGGGTAAACTCTACAGAGAAGGAAGAGACACGAGTACACGACGTTTTTATCGACAGCAACAACAATGGACGTTAACCAACTACTGAATTTTGCAATGGGTACTGCCATCCTTACCTTGCTGGAAAAGGAGGGAGCCTCTGCGAGAGGCCTGTTACCTTCCATGTTGGCTTCAGTTTACGAAATGTTCAGGAGTTTAGGCTATACTTTTTCAACATCGTCGGGCCTCTGTTGTAAACAAAAACATCAAACATTCCATTATAGTTATAACATTTCAGTATATTTGAAAATGTTCTAAAAGAATAAAAGCATATTAAGAATCATACAACAAAAGATTATGCAAAGTTTACTCTAAAGCAGTAAAAGAATCATAACAATTCTGAATATATTTTTTGTTCTGACTGCAGTGTTCGTTATATCAGGCAATGCACACAGCTGGCCCACGACCAGGATAAACTCTATAGAGAGGAAGGAGACCATGGAGTTTTGGACAGCAACGGTCGACAACAGATGGGTCTGGTGGCGGAACACGATTGGCTGTCCACAACACGCCCGTGGCAGCAAAACAGGACGTCCACGGGTCCCCATGTGATAGTGGCCTCTGTCGCCAAAGTCTGCGGGCATGTAACTGGCGTTTCAGAGGCCTAATAAATTATGTGGATTTGCTAAATTCTAACGAAGTGAGGCACCTCCTTGCCGTAAGAAGTTACTGTAGCGAGTGACAGACGGACAGAGCCAGTTCAAGAGATTCTCCTGCATCTAAAATTAGAAAAGATGAGAAGGAATGAAATGAGAGAGAGAGAGAGAGAGAGAGAGAGAGAGAGAGAGAGAGAGAGAGAGAGAGAGAGAGAGAGAGAGAGAGAGAGAGAGAGAGATCACAATTAAATAAAAATGAGAGATAAAAGGGAATGAAGAAACTAAAGGAAGAGTACTGGAAAGGAAGAACGAAAATTTAGGAAACATAGTGGGATAGAAAAAGAGATAATGAAGAAACCAGGAGTATGAAGGATTGGACATTAACCCATCTCCAGCTACACCCGCAAAGTGACAACCCTCCACCCACCAATATTCCCTCAGGGACCTCTTCCTGCACGAACTAATTTTCTGCCACCGACCTATTTTCCACCACGAACTTATTTTTTTCCATGGACTGCTTATTGCTCGTGGCCATTTTCATTATAGACAGATTTTCATATAGTCCTATTTTTTTATAGAAATTTTCTCCAATAGACCTCTTCTCCTCCGTGAACCTATTTGCACAATGAACCCATTTCCTCAATGGATTTAATTTCCCCCCAACGGATCTCTTTCACACATGGACATACTTTTACCCATTGGACGTATGTTCCAACTTGGGCTCACTTCCCCAGGGAAATATTCCTCATCGACCTCTTTTTCCTCACATAAACCTATTCAACCCATGGAACTATTTTCCCACTACTTACTCTCCTATCACTCGCACCCACCACACCCTATCACTATCCCCCCCTTGCCATCCCCCCCCCTCCACCAATCTCATCCTGCCACTCCAACTCATCGCCTTCCCCACCTTGCAAACCCCACCCCATCTCCTTCCCAAACCTGATGCCCCACCACCTTCCCCACTCTCCCACCACTCCCCTCCACCTATCCCATCTTGCCCACCTGCTCAACTCACCCCATCCTGCCCATCCAATCCAGCCACCACACCCTGCACACCGATCTCATCCTGTCCACCCAGTCCACCCTATTCCTGCCCTTCCCACCCACCCTACTCACCATGTCCATCCCACCCCCCATCCATCCACCCTGCTCATCCACCCCACTCACCCCACCTACGCACCCCTGCACCCACCCCACCTCTCCACCCATCAGACCACCAAACTCAACCATCAGGATGACTTGCAAAACACACACACACACACACACACACACATACAGAGAGAGAGAGAGAGAGAGAGAGAGAGAGAGAGAGAGAGCGGGGGGGCAGTTTTTATTGTAGATATAAGACAAGGAGGTAAAACAAAGTGAAAACCTAGAGTATGAAGGGCGTAGCTGTTTATATTATATAGATAAGACATGAAGCTACCCCCCCAAAAAAAAACAAATGAAGAGAAAGTGAAAGATAAGAGTGCTTGCAGAGCTGTATTCTGGTGAACTAAGGAGGTTGTTTTAACACCTATTCCTACTTTTTTATTATAAAACGTAAGTATTTTCTTGAATGTTATGTATTAAACCTATGGTGATATTTAAAATAACATAAAAGCAATAAGCAAATAAGGAAAAAGCTTATATAGTACTTTACTAAGGAAGAAGTCCGTAATCTATTCTTGCTACCTCCAGACTATTCTGTTCACCTTATGACAATCATCCGAGGGAAGGGATTAGAAATAATTTCATTTACCCGTGGGGGTAGGGGGGTTTCAAGAAAACTCCCCCAGTATCCCTGCTTGTCGTACGAGGCGACTAAAAGGGTTGGTGGTGGGTTAGTGCCCCACCCTGTAAAAGAACTAACTAAAAAAGCGAATAAAGCGCCTCGGACCCGCACGGACAATACGCTGACGACTGAGGAACGGTCAAAGGACATTCTTAGGGTGGGAACATGAAATGTGAGAGGAGTGAATGATGAAGTGAAAGAGAGAGAGATTGTTCAGGTGCTTGAGGATGCAAAAGTGGATATATGTGGATTGACTGAAACTAAATGGAAAGGTGAAAGGGTGAGAGAATGGGAATATGGTTTAGGTATATGTGCAGGAGTCAATGAGAATGAGAGGGCAAGAGAGGGAGTATGTCTGATGATAAGCAAGAAGTGGAAGGAGAATATAAGAAAGTATGGAACAGTGGGTGCAAGGATTGTATGGGTGAGGATGAAAGTAGGTATATAAGCGTGGGCGGTTGTATGTGTGTATGCCCCGACAGAGGATCAAGTGGCAAAAGTGAAAGATGAGTTTTTGGCTAGAGTAGAAGCATGTATGGATAAGTTTGAGAGGAGCGAGAGAGTGCTGTTGATTGGAGACATGAATGGCAAAGTTGGGAATGTACGAGTGGATGGAGTGGTTGGTCAGTGGGATGTGCCAGCTGAAGTAGATGGGAATGGTAGTGCTTTGGTGGACATCTGTGCTTGTAAGAGGTTGGCAATAGCCAACACCTACTTTCGTCATAAGATGATACACCAGTATACATGGAGAGTAATGAGGAGGATGGATGGTGAACTTGTTGAACGAAAGGCAATGGTAGACTACGTGTGTGTGGATGAGCGAATGAGAAGACAAGTGTTGGATGCAAGAGTGTGGAGAGGGTGGGGGAATGGAGTCTCGGACCATCACTTAGCGATGGCCAAGGTAGAGCTGCAAAGAAAGTGGTTGAGGAGACGAAGGGGAAGACAGGAGGAAGCAGCTCCTGTGAGAAGAGTGGAAAAATTGCAAGATAATGAGAAAATGACAGAGTATAAAAGCATAGTGGAACAAAGATTGGGAAGGTATGAGCTAGAGCAGATGGAAGGGGTGGAAGACGTATGTAAGATATTCACGGAAGAGATAGACGCAGTGTGTGAGGCGGTTTGTGGAGTGAGGAGGAGATGCAAGGGTGTGCAAGGGACAGCATGGTGGAATGATGAGGTGAAACGAGCTGTGAAACAAAAGAAGAAGGCATATAGTGAATGGTTAGCTAGTAGAGGTAGGGGAGAAGATGAGAGAGAGAAGAGAGAGGTATATGTGAGCAGGAGAAGGGAGGTTAAGAGACTGGTGAAGGAGAGTAAGAAGAAAGTGGATGTAGAGTTTGAGAGGAATCTGAGTGTGAAATGGAGGGAGAGTAAGAAATTGTTTTGGAAGGAGGTGAAGAAAGTAAGGCAGTGTGAAAGGGGAAATAGCAGGGGAGTGAAAGATAGGAATAATAGATTGTTGGTGGAGAAGAGAGAGAAATTGAGGAGATGGAAGGAGCACTTTGAGGATTTGTTGAATGTAGAGAGTGAGAGCAGTGTGAGTATAAGTGGTTGGGGAATGGCTGGGAGAAGAGATGAGAGGAGGGAGGAAGAAATCAGTAGGGCGGAAGTAGTGGAAGCGATGAAGAAGATTAAGTTGGGAAAGGCCCCAGGAATTGATGGAGTGTGTGGTGAAATGCTTTGGTATGGGGGTGAGATTGTTGTGGAGCGGATATTGAGGTTGTGTAGATTGGCTTGGGAAGAGGAAAGGGTTCCAGAGGACTGGAAATTAGGTATAATTGTTCCTTTATACAAAGGAAAAGGGGAGAGAGAAGTATGTGGTAACCATAGGGGTATTTGCCTTCTTAGTGTGACTGGTAAAATATATGGTAGAATACTCATTGATAGGGTTAGGCATATGACAGAGGAGCTAGTTGGAGAAGAACAAGGGGGATTTAGGAAGAGTAAAGGGTGTGTAGATCAGATATTTGTTCTAAGATGTTTAGTGGAGAAGTATCTAGAGAAGGGAAGGAAAGTGTATGCTGCCTTCATGGACTTGGAGAAAGCTTATGACAGAATAGATAGGCAAGGTATGTGGAAGGTATTAAGAATATATGGAGTGGAGGGGAAATTGTTGAGTGCTGTGAAGAGTATGTACGAGGGAGCTAGGGCTACAGTGTGAGTGGATGGTGAGCTGAGTAAGTTCTTTGATCTCAATGTGGGACTGAAACAGGGTTGTGTGATGTCTCAATGGCTGTTTAATTATACATGGATGGGGTCGTAAAGGAGGTGCAAGGTAGGGCAGTGGATGTGGGGGTGGCTCTAATGAATGAGGGTGAGATTTGGAAGATTCCGGTGTTGCTGTTTGCTGATGATGCAATATTGTTGAGTGAAGATGAATGGGAGTTGCAAGGTTTGGTGAATGAATTTGGGACAGTGTGTAGGAGGAGGAATCTGAAAGTTAATGTAAACAAAAGTAAAGTTATGGTGTTTGAGAGGAATGAAGTCACAGAGGTTGGATGGTAAGGATATGGAAAATGTGAGTGCATTCAAGTACTTGGGTAGTGTGATGAGTAGGGATGGAACTTTGAGGGATGAAGTGCGTGAAAGGGTACAGCAGGGAAGGAAGGTTGCTGGTACACTGAAAGTAGTGATGAGAAATAGGGAGGTGAGTATGGAAGTTAAGAAGTCACTGCATGATAGTATTGTGATTCCTACCCTGACGAATGGAAGCGAGGCGTGGGCCTTGCAAGAGGGGAACAAGTCAAGAGTGAGAGCAGTGGAAATGAGCTACTTGAGAGGAGCATGTGGAGTGACGTGGAGGGACAGGTTGACGAATGAAGTGAAGGAACGTTGTGGGGTGGATGTGGATGTGGTTGAGAAGATTAGGAAAAATACACTGAGGTGGTTTGGACATGTGAAGAGAATGGAGAATGAAAGACTGACGAAGAGGGTGTATGTAGGTGAAGTGGAGGGAGGGAGAGGGAGGGGTAGACCGAGGATGAGGTGGAGGGATGGAGTTGAGAGGTATATGAGGGAGGGTGTGTGTGTTGGGGGGAGGGTAGTCAAATGGTGGGTGACAGAGAGACTTGGAGGCGTTTTGTCTGCGGCCACTCTTTGCGGGATTAGGGCGTCGGACTATAGATAGATAGATAGACCCTTTCATTGTAGTGACTGACTCTCTCTCTCTCTCTCCCTTAATAGAACAGGGTTTAATTTAGCATATTACACACTCAGCATAATGAAGAGAAGCATTCGTCATTAAGAATGACTATATTTTTTACCGATACCGAAGGACGGTTTTCTTCAGTTTGAGGAAGTTCACTCAAACATAATGACATGATAAACATAGGACTGATCGAAATGAATATATAAAAAAAAAAATGTTAATGCTGTAAAACCATAATGTATATGTTGGACTACGCAAAAAGATTTAAGAACGAGCATTAAAAATAATATGCAACACCCACGACCACAAACTGGTCTTTGAGCCCCATGCTAAGCTGCCCTATGTATAGAAACAGTAACATGAGGCTATAGTATGTAGTAATACTGGTTCGTTTCAGTGCTAGTATGAGACAATGGCGGCGAGGAGTAACGAGGTGAGGGAGCAGCAGCGGGAAGAGGGAAGGGCGACACAGATAAGAACAAACGAGAGAGGCTAATGGAAAGAGGGAGGAGTGAAGAAGTGAAGAGGTGAAGCAGCTGATATATATATATATATATATATATATATATATATATATATATATATATATATATATATATATATATATATAAAGTGTGAGCTTTCGTACAATGAAGAACGAGGGTTCGCGCCACGCCAGGGTAATAAACTTTGGAAGTGTTCTTCTGGCCACGTACTGCTTGGCGGACATAAGGGGTGCTGTGGTTGAACCAGTGTCGCATACTATAAAGTATGCTTGCACCCAGTCGGCTTGTGCGGGCCGATTACACTTGGTTCACAGACTACACACACATCCAAAGCCACTACGACACCACAATTACACTTACAAGCACTTCTCACCCTACATACAATCTCTACTAGACAGCCTAAGCCACTTGGTAGAGATACATTGGCTATATCGTCCCCACTTCGGTCGGGATAGGCCGGTCCTGCAGTGGATACTCAAACGGCTGATGAGATGAGTACCGAGGTACAAAAGTATCGCTTTACATTACCAAGTTACAATTCGAGTACCGGTAGCAGTAGTGACACTACTTTTTCGTCATGTACCGAAATTGATACCAACGGTACACTCTTAAGCATATTTTGTCTGTACTCAGTACCGGCACATTTTATCTATGTTGACTCATCGTGTGATTTAAAAAAAAAAAAAAAAAGTGAGGAGAAGGCCTACATGATATTGCTGTTGCCGACCCTGGCCATGTGCCTCAAGAAATTAAAAGAGGTGAAGGAAAGCGCCGATGTGACGGTGTGCTGGCCTCTAGTGAACGCAGTGATTGAGGGTGTGGAAAGCAGGTTCAGCCATCGTCTCCAGGACATTGACTGCCTGCTTGCTGCCGCCTTTCATCCCCAGTTCAAGCTATCGTGGTTGGCGTGGTTACCTGAGTCTGCCTCCTACGACAAAGAAAATGAGGAGGACTGTGGAGAAGATGGTCTCACTACTGGAGAGCAAGCTAAAGGACGCTGTGAGCAGCACCACTAATGATGATGAGCAGGATATCAAGGAAGAGTTTTTCGAACCCCTCTATGTAAAAGGGAGGAAGAAAAGGGAGACTGTGATAAATCTAGTAAAGGAAAATTTGGAGAAACCCCAGAAACATATAATCAACAAGGACTGCTTTCCTTGCAAGGTTTTCAGAGACTTATTTGTAACTTATAATACGCTAATACCATCCAGTGCTGCTGTGGAACGTCTGTTTTCATTGAGGAAGGACGTGCTCAAACCAAAACGGGCGGGACTCAGTGTCTATCATTTTAAAGTGTTCATTATCCTCAAGGGCAACACTGGAAAAGAAAACTGAAGTGCACTGTGTAATTATAAAATTAGATTATTGTGCATGTAATGACACGATGTAGTCATAAAATTGTGTTTATTTTGATAAACACTAAACTAGATGTATAAGAATGTGAATTACAGTGGCCGGTTAAAGTTTAGCGATCTATGTATTGAAAGTAAAGAACTGAACAGTCGGAAAACCTTATTCTTTAGTCACCCCATAGTTAATGTGACTGTGACAATTGTCTGACAACATCTTTCCTCTCTCCTCAGGTCCAGCTGTGCTGACAAGACTGGTCTCTGGGTCCTCAGTGTGGTAAAAAAAAAAAAAAAAAAGCAATACTGAGCAAGTTTACTTGATTCATATGTGCGGAGTACCGAGTCGGTACTTTTTTTTGTGTGTACCGGTATCAGTAGTGACAATACAATTTTAGGCAAGTACCGGTACAGGTATCGACGGTACTTTTTGTGTATCGGGTGCCCACCTCCGTATACACACACACACACACACACACACACACACACGTGTGTATATATATATATATATATATATATATATATATATATATATATATATATACGAACAAGAAGCCTTGGATCAAGACTGACTAAGAGGTGATAACTAAGGAACGAACAAAGGACATGGTACGGATTGCGACATGGAGTGGAAGGGGTGCGAATGATGAGGTAAGAGAGAGAGAGAGAGAGAGAGGGAGACTTTCCAGGTTCTTGAGGGTGCAAAAGTGGTATGTGGTATAACTGAAACTAAATGGAAAGGTAAGAGTGTGAGAGAATGGGAGTATGCATGGAGTATGTGTGCAGGAAGACTGGGTGAGAATGAGAGGGCAAAAGATGGAGTGTGTATTGTTGCGTACAAGAGATGGAAGAAGACTGTAAGGGAGTATAGATCAGTTGGCTCGAGAATTGTGTGGGCTACAAATGTGTGCGACTGTGTGTGCGTATGCGCCAACGCAAGATCGTGCAGAGTGAAAGAAGAGCTCTGAACAAACGTTGAAGCGTGCATGGAAAATTTGAAAGGAATGAGAAAGTATTTTCGATCAGAGATATGAATGGAAAAGTAGGGAATGTGAAGGTGGATGGAGTAGTTGGTGAGTAGGGTGTGCCTGCAGAAATGGATGAGAATGGCAATGCTCTAGTGGACTTTTGTGCCAGGAAGGGGTTGGTGATAACCAATATCCTCTTCAGGCACAAAATGATCCACAGGTATATGTGGCGAGTGATGGTGGGTGGTGAACTGAATAAATGGAAGGCAATGACTGATTATGTGTGTGTGAATGATAGAGTGAGAAGCCAAAGGTGTGTAATGGATGCAAGAGCATATAGAGGTTGGGGGAGTGGACTTTCTGACCACCACTTGGTGGTGGTGAAAGTCAAGGTTGAAATGAAGTTGAGGAACAGAAGAAGGGATGAACAGGAGGAAGTAGCTCTTACAAGGATGAAAAGGTTACAAGAGGGTGGAAAAAAGGTAGAATATAAGAGAGAAGTGGAGGAGCGATTGGGTAAATATGACTTGGAGAAGATGGGGGATGTGGAAGGTGTGTGCAAGATATTCACAGAAGAAATCTGTGTAGCATGTGAGGTGGTGTGTGGGGTGAAGAGAAGACGAAAAGGGGTGCAAGAAACGGCATGGTGGAATGAAGAGGCGAGAGAGGCTGTGGCACAAAAGAAGAAAGCATATAGTGAGTGGATGAGAAACAGGGGCGTGGAAGAAGTTGAGAGACGGAAGAGTTATGTGTAGAGAGGAAGAGAGAGATGAAAAGATTAGTACGAGAGAGGAAGAAGAGAGTGGATGAGGGATTTGGAAGGAATTTGAGTGTAAAGCGGGGGGAACGTAAGAAAATGTTCTGGAAAGAGGTAAACAGAGTTGTCGGGGACTGAAAGATAAAAACGGCAGGTTGCTAGTGGAGAAGGGAGAAAACGTGAGCAGATGGAGAGAACACTTAACACTATTCGGTGCAACCCGTCACATTTTTTATACGCCCTAGCTAATTTTTACCAATAAACTCTAGTTTATAAGCAATGCATGGTCTTAAGATTGTTTTCTTATTAAATCACTGGAAACACAACAAATGGTGATTCTGAGAAAAAAAAAAAAAATGGGTTGAACAACAAATGGTGATTCTGAGCAAAAAAAAAAAAAAAAAAAAAAAAAAAAAATGGGTTGAACAACAAATGGTGATTCTGAGCAAAAAAAAAAAAAAATGGATTGAAGTAAACGTTTTCTTTAAAATTTACGTTTTTTCCCCCTTTGGAGTGCTAAACAAAAAGAAAACGCTCGATGATGAGTGGAATATCCGGGACCTTATCCTCCGCAAGCCTAACGGTCATCAACACAGCATTCAGACGTACGATACGTTTCCTATTTTTTATTTTCTCTTCATACATTGTGACTCCTCATACGCAATGAAATGGTTATTTCATGCACTAATTTTATTATCTACTTACTATTCATTGTTTTTTCTCTATGACTCCTCATACCCAATGAAATGGTTGTTTGTACACATACTCACAGATACACACGTGCATTGTATTGCACACACAGACACACACACACACACACACACACAAACCTCGTGGCTCGTGTAGGCGTGCCGAACGGTTAGTTAGGACTGTTAGGCATTAATTAGGGGACGGGGTGGACGTACTGACGGACGTATTCATGGCTCTTTCGACTATGTTGACGACCCAAACGAAGGTTACTTGTCAGAGGTAATTGGTGATGATGATGATGATGATGACCTTGCCTTGGATAGAATAGCTGAGGGCGACGATGAAGATGAGGATCAACATGATGACATAATGAAGAAGAGTGGGTACCAGTGAGAAAAAGAAAGCCATAGGTGAAAAATAGATTAATCAGTTCTTTGGACCAATGCTTGAACAAACATAATTATGACGAATTTGTCCTGCTACACGAGCTCAGGGAATATACTTGGATTGTAGAGAAACCCCAGACAAAATCAGATATTGCTAAGGCTATTTCTTTTCCTTGAAGTATTATTCTTGTAATAAAGGATATGATTATACTATCGTAATATCATTATGAGATTTTCATGGTATGCTCTAATTCTAATACAAAATAAAGTGATAAATATACACCTGGGTATATGTCAGTACCTTACAAAACGACATTTCTTATGAAGCTAATTGTAATGGGTAAGTTTTCAGTAAATAACCAAGGCACCGGCGACCGTTTTAAAATAAACTACATCAGATTCTTAAATACAATTTTAAAAGATAATGATGTACGATAATTCCAACGAAAAATCGATAATTTTGAGGGGCCGGTACGTTAATTCCCATCTAAAAATGTGGCAACACTGGCCCGCAGGATTTGAATATCAGTTGATCTCCAGCCATGAAGTGTGAAGGCTGCAAAATTTATTGCTTCAGTGTTATTTCACAGTTCTACCAGCAAGATGATAAAGCTGTAGCCTTTGTGCGATCGCGTGGTATTTTACCATCAACAGCACCAAAGTGCCCAACTCATCATGAGGATCAGAAAGTGCAGCAGTGTCCCCATACACATGAACTGAGAAACTAAAAAACGCCGTAAGTGTGGATATTCGGTGTCTGATTTTAAGGGCTCATTTCTAGACAATGTACGGCTACCTGTGTGGAAAATTGTTGTTTTTGTGACCCCTCTTTCTCAGCAAGCACTGGGATCATGCAACAGTAATTGAGTGCTTGAGTATTTCTCGAGAAATATCAGTGAATTGGCGGTCTTTTTGCAGTGAAGTAACGGACAATTGGTTTTCAAACCACCAGGCAATCGGTGGTGCGAATGTGATCGTCGAGATCGACGAAACCCTTGTAGTGCGCAGGAAATATGGCTGGGGAAGAAAACTGTCGCAAATTTGGTTGTTCAGTGGTGTGGAATGGTTCTCAAAGAAGCGGTTTGTTGTGCCACTTTGTGGACCAGTAGGGGAGAAGAGAGACAAGGGAACATTACTTCCTCTCATACGGCAATATACTCTACCTGGCAGTATAATTATTAGTGACACATGGGGTGCTTACTGGGGATTGACCCCTTAACCGCAGGGCGTCACTTTTGTGACGCTCGGCCACAATGGATCATACCGCAGGGCGTCGCTTTTGTGATTCTGTGTTATTTTGAATTATCCCAGGCTTTCAAGTGGTGGCTTGTATCATCTATCAGTACTGCCAATGTCCAGCACTAGTCACGACTCCAAATCTCATCTGTACTCCCATCCATTGTTGACAATTTAGCGATTTTACCCCCTTCGTGACTCCCCTCCCTACCTGCCCTCCATTACCCTGTCCTCTCACCTCCCACGCTGTGCTGCGCTACGCAAATTTCCCCCGGATTTTCCCACAGATTTCATCCATTGAAATAAGCCCTATGCCCTATACTTATACAATATAATATATACCAAAAAAAAAAAAAACAGGTAAGTGATAGTGTTATACACCAGAAATTGACTAATTATCACCTGACAAAACCTCACGTGCATTCATTCGTTACATTACCACGGTAATTTCCCCTTTGAATTATGCCTTGTAATCGATGTCTGTAATAAAAATATATATCAGAAAGGAAGGGAGAATCCTAATTGACATTTACATTCACCTGGAACTACCTATTTCTTTATGTATTGCCGAGATTTTCTACCTATAAAAAATTAGCATGTAAGTTAGCAGCAGTCAGCCTAAAGTGTCATTGTCAACCCTTCCCTTCTCAGATAAGCCGTGGCATTTAGTTCCTTGTCCCCCGCTGTAGAGAAATGATGTCGCACTCGCACCCCGCCATTCCTGCCGCTTCTGCACCCATTGCAAAGGGCCCCGTGACCTCTACTCCCAAGAAAAGTAGTGAGGCAAGCAGGAAAGGCCTTAGTGACTCTGCAGTGGCACGTGAACTGGCAGAATTGTCCATGATTATGATGGACAGTGACTTTGACGATTCGGGTGAATCTTGTGATGAGCCGGGTGAGGTTATCGTGCCAGAAACAGCAACAACGAGTGCTACAGTGTCTGAATTAGTGTCTAGCTCCAAGGGAAAGGAGCCTTTAGTGCAGCAAGGACAGGAATTTGGGAAGGGAGTGAAAAGGCGGCGTGTTAGCCCCAGGACAATGCCCCCACGTGACCCAGCCCGCCATGAGTCACGAGTGAATTCACCTCCCCGTTCCCCAAGCCCCACTTCACTCATTTCTTCATCATCGTCGGCTGAGTTATCTCTGGAGTCTTCGTCATCGGAGTCACCACCAGCATCAACAGTGAAGGCAGGCCGTAGAGGTAGAGGTAAATCAAGGAGAGTGAAAAGTAGTGTAGCTAGTAGGGTAAGGGCTGCTAGTGCTGTACGGCAACCTAGGGTCAGTGCGAGTGACCTTGACCGAGATAAATCTGCCTCACAGCCAACCTCCACACCACCACCACCACCCGCCCTACACCGCCACGACAGGGAATCCTGGACGCCTTTGCATGGACGGAAGGGTCAAATTTTGTGCCAGAAAATTTAGTTTTTGATGAGAGCTCCTCAGGAGTTCAGCCTGTCTTCACTATGGACGAAAATGCTGAGTGTGTCAACAACCTTTTGGCCTTCCTAGATGATGAAGTCATGCAGCACATATGTGATGAGACCAACAGGTATGAATCACAACGTGCTGCAAGTGGTACAGGTGCAGCCAAGATGCAACAGTGGTCCATGGTGGGAGTGCAGGAGCTGTATGTGTTCTTTGCCCTCATGCTTCTCATGCCACACTCCAAGAAGCATGAGTTGGAAGAATACTGGTCCATGGACCCCTTACTACCCTCACCCACCTTCAATAAGTACATGGCCAGAGATCGCTTCCGGAACATCATGGGAAACCTGCACTTTGCCGACAACGATGTACCTTCCCAAACCGACCCACTCTGGAAGATCCGGGAGATTCTGAGCAGAATGAAGGATAAGTTTATATCATTCTTCCACCCCTTTCAGAAGGTTGTCATTGACGAATCCTTGGTTTTGTTCAGAGGACGTCTTTGGTTTGTTCAGTACATTCCAAGCAAACGCCATCGCTTTGGAATTAAGTTCTTTGTACTGTGCGACTGTAAGACGGGGTACATCCTTGACTTCGTCATATATTCAGCCAGCACTGTCGATCTGGATAAAACACCCCCCCTTGACTTCTCAGGCTATGTAGTGAAAGTGCTCCTAGAAAAGTATTTTGGTGGGAATCATGTGCTGCATACAGACAACTACTATACAGCACCGAAACTTGCCAAATACCTTTCTGAGCAAGGCATTGGCTCCTGCAGCACTGTGAAAAGTAATCGTGCCCACTTCCCCAGATTCCCAGAGGCAGGAACCTCGCAGCGAGGAGACGTGCACCTACGCAAGTCTGAGAAGATGCTGGCAATACGGTGGCATGACAAGAGGGTCGTGCACATGCTCACCACCGTACATAAGGGGGAGATGAGAGACAGTGGGAAGGTCGACCGTAGGACAGGCGAACCTGTGATGGAACCTGACGCTTTGTTGGACTATAATATCAACATGCGGCTGCTGGACAAGTCCGACATGATGATTGGTGAGATCAACTGCCTCAGGAAGAATACTAGGTGGTACAGGAAAGTTTTTCTGCATCTCATAGATATGACGATGCTGAACGCCTTCATCCTGTACAAGATGAAGGTCAAGCCACCCAAGTCCTTCTCCCTGAGGTTGTTTGTCAGGACTTGTGTCCAGCAGCTGCTGGAAAGATATGGTAGGGTGCAAGCAGCAACTCCAAGGCGCCATCCAGTAACACTTCCCGACCGACTTGAGCAGAGGGCGTATATGGATCGGCACAGACTTGAGCTTTTGCCTGCCACAGGGAAAAGGAAGGCTGCGATTCGCAGGTGTCAGGTATGTGCTCATACCACCCGCCGCACACCTGAGCACAAACGCACTTCTTGGCAGTGCGCTGAGTGCCAGGTTCCCCTCTGTGTTACCTGCTTCTTCGATTACCACAGCCAGAAGCAGTTCTAACAGTGCAAGTGTGGAAGCAGAATTATTTGGAAATAATGTGTAAATAATGTGTAAATAGCAGGTGAAAGCAATGGATGTTCAGTACATACGACTGAACAGTGTATTATAGTTTTATCTTACTGAAAGTGACAGTGAATAACATAGTGTAATTAAAATAGAAGGGTAAATATTGAAAATAGAATAGAAAATGTATATAGTAATGTAAGTAATTAGTAATATACGAATATGAGTACAAATAATTTATGTTATAACAGTGAAAGTGAATCCGTGGCTCTCTACGTATTTTACTGAATGAAAAATTGAATGACTTCAGTGACAATAAACTAATACGACTGAAGGAAACTTATGGAGAAAGACTCCAGATATAGTAATAGAAATATAAAGTGTGAGGGGTTTTATGAATAATAAATGACAGAGTACCAAGAGCGAAGTAGCGCAAGTGCGACGATCAGACGCGCTCGTAATTTCCATTGCTTTCACAGTGGGTTTTTTTTGGAGTATGGATCCCAAACTACTTGAAAATTATAGAATAGTGTTTATAGTGTTTATATCTGGCTGTGGTAATCATATTACGGGTTGTCGGGAAGTGCAAAGTGGAGACCTCGTTACCCTACTTCAGAGGTCTCCACAAGTCCTACGGTAACAGACGAAGGCTCAACAAACATTCCAGGAGAAAGCTGAAGGTATGTGCCATAAGCATATTTAATTTTATTATTCTAGGACTAATAACTGATTTTTGGCAAATATTTTTTGAGAGTCTGTCGGAGCCCGAATAACCCCATGGGACACGCAAAACATTGGTAAACATGCCCGCGGTGTAGGGGTTAAAGAACCTTGGTTACCAGCATTTCATGATTAATCACAGTGAAAACTTCGTTGCATCAGACAATTTGAACATTCATACACAGAACATTGAGCGATTGTGCCGTGATCTGAAAGAATGGGTCAAGAGACCAGATATCAGGGCGAGGTTCTTGTACCAGTACATCGCTAGGTACCTTTTCATCCAGGCTTACCCACGTGAGGAGTTCCTTCACCACTTCTTCATTCAAGCAGGACAACTTTATCCGCCTTTGTGAGACGATATGCGACACCCATCACTAGTTACCGTTATAACTATAGACGACTCTTCAGATGAGGACGAGGAACTGTAAACTAGTAGCTGAAGGCATTATTTCGTATTTACACACAGTTAAATTAGGTTAGATGAGGTTTGTTTAATGTCAGGGGGGTCTGGTTGGCGAAGCCCCCCAGTTAGGAAACACGAACTCCCTAAGAAGCATAAAATTATATTTTTCTGAAGGATTTTAGTGTTTTTCGTTTGAATTTGACACTAGTTTCTGTCGGAAATCACTCGTTTTTGCTTGTTTCCCCCCACCCAAAACCCCGCTTTCCCACAGGTCCCCCATTATTCTTGGGGGAGGGGAGGGACTGCAAAAAAAAGTAATTTCCGACAGAAATGATTATCAAATTCAAACGAAAAACACTAAAACACCAGATAATATCGGTTTTCAGCCCATAATCATTCCCGTGAATTTTATTACGTTCTACACACTCATCTCTTCAAGTTCATCAACATTTTCGTTTTACACTTCCGATTTAATGGTGACCTCGCATCTACGAAGCTCTGGCTGGTAGCCGAATTTCCTCGCGGTGACTGCTAACAAAGGATCAAGGGACTGACTTCTGGAGAGACTGACTGGCTGACCTAAAAAGGTCTCAGGGATAAGCTGGTGATTGACCAGTGGAAAATGACTAATAAACTGACATCAAAAGGACAGTCTACTGACTAATTTGTAGGTATTTAGGGGTTGACTGCCGCACTGAGTAACCATTGATTTATTTTATTGATGTTTTGGATATAACTATACCCGGTACATAATTGAGTATTTGTTATTGCATCGCTCTGAATACTCCTTGGGGCATACCGTGAGCAGATAGAGCTACCGTGCTCTTTGAATAATTTGTTAGAACTGAATATTTCTGTGCCTTTCAATTTTAATTTGCAGTACTCAAATTTAGAAATACCTAAATAATACAGTCAGCGTCAATTGACATGTCGTCAACAAAAACAACACATGCAACGTGATTTCTACTATTAATAAAAACGAAACAAATAGATAGAATGCAACAACATTATATCTGAAGCTTTGTTTACTAACCTTCTATTTGGGTATGGGTTGACCTTTGCGTTTTCGCACGTCTGTGAGGCGGCCAGGTAGTGAATCTGCAAGTTTTTGCAGAGTTGATGGTGGTATGGTGGTCCAGGCCCGACGAAGTGCATCCTCTAATTTTTCCAGTGTGGAGGTGTCTTCTTCTCCTATTTTCACTTTTAGAATGGCCCATAGGTTCTCAATGGGTGATATGTCAGGGCTGTTTGGTGGCCAGTCAGGTATCATCTCGATCTCACTGTCCCTGAGCCAGTTCTTTACCACCTGGGCGGTGTGGCATGGCGCGCCGTCCTGTTGCAAGATCTCTGCACCTGTCGCCCCAAAGCAATCTGCCAGTTTCCCATCTAAAAGGCGCAGGTACACGTCTTTAGTGATGGACTGACCCTTGGGGAAGATGTGCATATCAGCCAAGCCACCGTATGCAAATGCTCCCCACACCATAAGAGAGGGAGGATGTTTTAAGGTCTTGGCGGTATAGCGGGGGTCACACGGGTCTGAGCCCTTGCGGTGCCACACCTTTATGCCTTTCGTATCACTAACACGAAAAACTGATTCGTCTGTCCACAAGACCTTTCTCCAATCTTCTTGAGTCCATGAAGAATATTTTTCGGCAAAGGCAAGCCTCTTCATCCGCTGAGTCTCTGTCACCATAGGCTTACTTCTAGCCTTTATTTTGCTGTATTTCAGTTCATTTCGGATGATTCTCTGTAGAGTTCGTACAGCTGTTCCCTGTAGTAGATCTTTGTTCTTTTCCTTAATTTGTTTTGCTGTAATTGTTGGATTTTTTTCTAACTCCCACCTGATAATTGCTAATGTCTTGTCTCCAACTTTGGAAGGCCTTCCCCCACCATATCTGTGATGGGGTGTATCACGCTCGCCACTCGCCTTAAATTTAGACACTTGTCGTTGTACTGTATGTAGGTTTACTCCTGTTTCTTGGCTGATTTCTCGGCAATTAAGGCCTAACTTATGACACTCCACTATTTCTACTAAGTTATCCTGGCTTGTATACTTTTTTGACATTGTTCATGATTTGCACGAGCAATTTTGCAATGGTCGGTAACGCCTCGCGCAGGGTTTTGGGAAAAGGGCACAAAAAATCTCCGAGATCAATCCCCTACAAAAGCATAATTAAAACTGACCGTTATATCTTTAAAAACTCTGAACGGCAACACCTCTGAGTTGCCAAGTAGTTATTTTCTCCTGGGGCGTTTTTTCTCGGGCGTTAGGAGACGATGTATCACAAACCTAATATGTAGGTCTAGCGAGGCCTGCAACGACACGTCAATTGACGCTGACTGTATATTTGTGGCAACCACAGATTCGACCTTCTCAAGGACCCCCTTCAGATGTAAGTAAGGAGTGAGAAGCAGGTAGACCTTTATTATACAACTGAGGGGCGGGGAGTACAGGAGGTAGGTAAGGCACAAAGCTGTAGATGTGGAATTTTGCAACAATTATGCAATATGTATGCCTTTTCAAGCATTTTTCTCCTGTACATCTACCTCCTTGTGCCTTATCTACCTCCTGTTCTCCCTGGCCATTTTTTCACTCGCCATCCATTTGTATAATAAAGGTCCACCTGTTTCTCACTCCTTAGTTACACGTGAAGTGGGTCCGTGAGAAGGCCGAGTCTGTTTTGTACTCACGACTGGATTATATTTCACACACCAACACAGTCCTCACACACCACCTCAGTCCTCACACAGCACCATAGTACACACCAACACAATCCTCACACACCACCTCAGTCCTCACACAGCACCATATATATCGTACACACCAACACAATCCTCACACACTATCACAGTCCCTACACACCACCACAGTCCTCACATAAAAGCACAAT
Source organism: Coenobita brevimanus (assembly GCF_032717465.1). Lineage (NCBI taxonomy): Eukaryota > Metazoa > Arthropoda > Malacostraca > Decapoda > Coenobitidae > Coenobita > Coenobita brevimanus. The sequence continues at coordinate 23,376,040 of NC_137000.1, read as the reverse complement.
CCTCATACACCACCACAGTCCTCACACATCACCACAGTCCTCACACACCAACACAATCGTCACACACCACCACAGTCCTCACACACCACCATAGTACACACCAACACAGTCCTCACACACCACCACAGTCCTCACACACCAACACTGTCCTCACACACCACCACAGCCATCACACACCACACACGTGTATAATTAATTAATAAGAATAATCTTTTACTTCTATAATTCATTATTATATAGCGGTAATGATATTTGAAAAATTAATGTACCGGTAACCACTTTCTAAAAGGCAGAGGTTGGGGAAAGTGATCGGTAGGATACATAGCGAGTTGGGTCCTCGTCCTGTATCCTGGTAACACTTTTTTGAGTGTGGCTGAAACTTGCTTAGCTAAATATTATAGTCATTAGAAACAAATATATGGTAGCATTCTTATCATTATCATCATTTTGTACTTTCCATTTTTAGTCCGCAGCAGGGAGGTTTTAGTCAGGAAGCCCTAACCCACGGCCCTGCACAGTTGTTGACTTTATACACGGGTTTTATTCACTCCTGTGTAGAGCACAACTCTCATGTGTGGGGAGGCTCCCCACACACACAGTTCTATTCTCAACAGGGTTGAGTCAAAGGCTTTTTGTCTCATTATCTCTCCTCCTCTTACTGTCCCTTCAACCTCTGTCTCTTCACCGCACTGTTGCATCATTGTCTTTTTTCTATCGCTACTTCAATGGTCAATGCTCCTCTGAACTGTCTGCTTGCATCCCTCAACCACTACGGCGGGCACGTAGCACCCATCCAGCAACAAACTCATCTCTCTTCTGTTCAACTCTCTAATGCAAGAGTTAATTGTTGCTCAAGTCATTCATGTATGCAACATGTCAACTCTAGAATTGTCTCCATTTCTCTGTTTTTCTTAGGGCCTATGGTCTCCAGTATTTCATACACAGTGTGTCCAGGCATCTCGAAATGAATGGATCTTGATCTTGGCTCTGCTGCCTTGTTTTTATTTTCTCTTGGAGGGAGCAATTTGCAGGCCCCTGGCCTTTGGTTCCTTCTTTCTTGCATACAAAAAAATTATTTTCATGTATAACCAGTAATTATTTGGCACTGAATAATTATTGGTTAAAGAAATAACTACCTATATCATTTACATGCTTACATTATTAGATTTCCTTGACTAATACCTCTCTCCATCAACTAGTCTACCTAGTAGTGGAAAAAGTAAATCCACTGAAAGTGGGTTTAGGAGTTATGTTGGTGAGGGAGAAAGAGAGAGTAGTTGTGGTGGAGAGTGAGGGAGAGAGATGGTGGTGATAAAAAAGAGATGGTGGTGAGATGGAGAGTAGGGTAGAAAGGAACATAGTGGTGAGTGAGGGTGATGGAGGGAGGGAAGATGGTGGTGAGGGAGGAAGATAGGGAGGTGGTAAGTGTGAGGGAGGAAGGGTGGTGATGGTGATGAGGAAGATGTGTAAGCTATCAACTTCCATGTTATGGACAGTGTGTGTGTGTGTGTGTGTGTGAGACAACAGTAAACGGTTTATTGATACTGCAGACCTCAGACTGAAAATATAGCCCACATCTTTGATATATGGCAAACATGATGAGCGTTGGTGAATGGTGAAAATATTTGGTCGTTTGATATTTACATTAGTTTTAAATTTGATAATAATTAAACGTGTGTGAGAGAGAGAGAGAGAGAGAGAGAGAGAGAGTGCGTGTGGGTGCAGTACGATATTTTTCGCGGGGCTTGCATTGCAACGGCGCCGATGTGTCCGAATGCGTACCTTTCACTTCGTCATACCAATAACATTATTCAAGATTCTTTTCACGATAAAAGGGTCGTGAGTGTGGGAAATCGCCAAGGGATGCATCGAATACGCAGTTGTTCCCAACTTTTTTTCGGCTTGTTACCCATATTACGTGATAATCAAGCCTGGTACATCAAGCCTGGTACCCCAATTCGTGTGTGTGTGGTGTGTGTGTATCTATCTATCTACCTATCTATCTGTATATATATATATATATATATATATATATATATATATGTGTGTGTGTGTGTGTGTGTGTGTGTGTGTGTGTGTGTGTGTGTGTGTGTGTGTGTGGTGTGTGTATATATATATATATATATATATATATATATATATATATATATATATATATATATATATATATATATACCGCATATCTCTTACACAGCAGATATTGTAATAGTTACCTCACAAGTTCACTATTCCACACCTCTGGTTGTAACAGTAACTATACTGCACAGTACAAATACTTACCTGCTTAGGTCCACTTCGGCTACTGTTCATGAAGAAACTGACAGTGTAAGGCAGGCTCAGGCAGTTGAGTGAGCAGACTAAACACGTAATGGACGTGTGTTTCTCAGGGTTGCTGAGTGGCTGGTTGAGTCGTGAAGCATACCTGTCGGATACTCACGTCATGCCACACACGTAGCTGTATTTTTCAATTTTTTGTAAGTAATAGTTTTTAATTACTGTTATTAATTTTAACGATTAATTACCACGTTTACATTAAGTCGGTGTATGTTTCCTGAAATATATCTCTGGTGATTTATATGATATTATATACATTATACAATATCCTCCCGCCAACCGTCGCATTGTTTTCTCGGTTCCCTGAATTCCTTGACTTTTTTTTTTTTTTTTTTTTCACCCCGCCCGTTATCCTCCAGAAACTACCATATTACCCATGGGGGGTAATTTACCACAAGGTTGGGAACCGCTGCAAGGAATTGTTGAACTTAGCTGAAAGTAATGCAAATATAATTGGCTGGGGAATGGCTGGGAGAAAGAGGGATGTGAGAAAAGAGGATGAAATCAGTAGGATGGAAGTTGTGGAAGCAAAGAAGAAATCAAAATGGGGAAAGCCCCAAGAATTGCTGGGGTGTGAGGTGAGATGATGAAGCATAGTAGTAGAATGGATGTCGAGGATGTGCAGATTGGCCTGGGAGGAAGGTAAAGTTCCAGAGGATTGGAAGTCAGGTGTAATTATTCCCCTGTACAAAGGAAAAGGGGAATAAAGTCTTTGGTAATCATAGGGGCATTTGTCTTGTTTGTGTAACAGGAAAAGTATATGATAGGATACTGAGAAAGTTAGTGAAATAACAGAGGAATTAGTTGGAGAAGAATAGGGAGGATTTACGGTAGGGATGAGGTCGTGTAGATCAGATATTCAATCTTGGGTCTTTAGTGGAAAAGTTTCTGGAGAAGGGAAAGAAGTTGTATGCGGCCTTCATGGAACTGGAGAAAACATATGACAAGGTGGAGAGACAAGGATTGTCGAAAGTATTAAGAGTATATGAAATAAATGGGAAGTTCTTGAATGCCGTGAAGTGTAAGTATCAGGGTGCTAAGGCTGCTGTGCGTGAAATAAGTGAATTTTTCTATTTGAAAGCTGGATTGAAACAGGGATGTGTCATGTCACCATGGTTGTTCAGTCTGTATATGGATGGAGTTATAAAAGATGTGCAAGGTAGGGCAGTGGATGTTGGGGTTGGCCTAATGAGAGAGGGCAGTGTTTGGAAACTCCCCGTACTGTTGTTTGCAGATGATACGGTGTTGTTAAGTGAAGACGAAGGGGAGCTGCAAGGCTTGGTGAATGAGTTTGGGAGAATTTGTAGGAAATGGAAGCTAAGGGTGAATATAGAGAACAATAAAGTTATGGTCTTCGAGAGGTTGGATGACGAGGAAATAGAAAATGTGAATGCATTTTAGTACTTGCGTAGTGTGATGAGTAAGGATGGAAGTTTAGAGGGTGAAGTGCTTGAAAGGGTACAACAAGGAAGAAAGGTTGTTGGTTCCTTGAAAGCAGTGATAAGAAAGAGGGACGCGAGCATGAAAGTGAAAAGTTACTGCATGGCAGTATTGGGATACCAACTCTAACGTATAAAAGTGAAGCTTGGAACTTGTTGGAAGGACACAGATCAAGAGTGAGAGCAGTGGATATGAGTTAGTTGAGAGGAGAATGTGGAGTCACATGGAGAGAAAGACTGACAAATGAGGAAGTGAAGGAGCGTTGTGGTATGAATGTGGATGTGATAGGAAGCGTTAGGAGACACATAATGAGGTGGTTTGGCCATGTGGAGAGGATGGAGAGTGAGAGACTTACGAGGATGAGAGAGGAAGGAGAAGGCCAAGGATGAGATGGAGGGATGGAGTGGAGAGGTATATGAGAGAGGAGGGTGTGAGCTGGGAGCAGGCCAGTGAAATGGCAGGGGACAGGGCGACATGGGGGCGATTTGTTTGTGGCCACCCCTAATGGGATTAAGGCGTCTGACAACAGATAGATGGATATATATATATATATATATATATATATATATATATATATATATATATATATATATAAGACATACAGAGAGAGAGAGAGGTGGGGGGAATCGCTCATTTCGTATATTATTCTTATGAACAAACAGAGAATCACAAACTTCTGCTTCATCGGAATGACTACATATTTCCGAAATTTCCGGCACATGGTCAACAAACACAAATACCTGTATGTCATTTCACTTTACACCATACATCACCGTCTGAGAATATGACCGATCTGCACCGTGTGCTGTGTAGCCATCCTTTAACTTTTTCTCAACATTATACACTTCCGCTGACGTTATGTTCTACAGCACTAAATAACTACTTTGTGCAGCACTAAATCCAGCATTCCGAATCGATCCACAATATCGTTCGCAAGGACGGTGTCAACTTTCCCATTTCGTAGTGTTATCACAAACACTTCAATTCTTTGGCACTCACCCCCCCCCTCTGTGTGTGTGTGCATATATATATATATATATATATATATATATATATATATATATATATATATATATATATATATATATAGATATAGATATATATATATATATATATATATATATATATATATATATATATATATATATATATATATATATATATATGTTAGGTGGGGGCGCTCACAATCAACTCAGTCGATGTAGCACAACTCTCGGGTGACTTCCCTTTCCTCTCTTCCTTCCTTCTTTCCTTCCGTCCTCTTCTGTCTTTTTTTCTTTCATTCTTTCCTGATCCTTATGCCTACGGGTGAGTCTACACTTCCTCTTCCGTCTTTGTTTCTTTCATTCTTTCCTCTTCCTTCTGCCTATGGGCGACTCTACACTGAGTGACAAGCCAAATTGTTTCCTGTAAACCAGGAAATCATTTGCCACACTGGGTAGTAACCATATTACCTAATTATGGCGCCTGTTAAATTAGTGACAAATTAAGACGCTTCAATTGGACTGCGCCAGTGCAGGTGTAGGCTATATCGAATGAGTGGTTAGTGCTTATTGCTCACGTAATGCCACTCAGGGATGAGTGAAGTTGGCCACTCTTATTTTAAATGTCAGTACCAACTTGCCTAGCCCCGGGCTCCTACGTTCCTCGTGAGGCAACACAGGATTAGATGATGATGATGATGATGACACACACACACACACACACATATATATATATATATATATATATATATATATATATATATATATATATATATTATATCTATCTATCTATCTATCTATCTATCTATCTATATATATATATTCAGAAATCTATGTCTATCTATCTATCTATCTATCTATCTATATATATACAGAAATCTTTCTATCTATCTATCTATCTATCTATCTATCTATCTATCTATCTATCTATATATATATATATATATATATATATATACCAGTATATAAAAACGATGTAGTGCTGCCTACTTCTTCCTTAGCCTTTATCATTCATTTTCTGTCCCTGCCCACTTCTCTTTCTCCCATCTTACCTGTCACTTCTTATTGCTTGTCTTTCCATTACAGGTGGCTTTACACTGAGTGACAAGCCAAATGGTTTCCTGTAAGCCAAGAAACCCTGGGTGGTAACCATATAACCAAATCATTCGTGCTCCCTACGTGTCAGCAAGTGGGTTGGTGGAGAGTTGGTGCCCCACCCCGTAAAACAAATAACTTAAGTCAAATGGCCACCCCTAATGGGATTATGGCGTCTGGCAATAGATAGATAGAAATACATTCAGAAACAAATACCAAGTAGGAAAACATAGGCTGTGTTTGTGTGCTTGTGTGTGTGTGTGTGTGTGTGTGTGTGTGTGTGTGTGTGTGTGTGTGTGTGTGTGTGTGTGTGTGTGTGTGTGTGTGTGTGTGTGTGTGTGTGTGTGTGTGTGTGAGAGAGAGAGAGAGAGAGAGCATAATAACTCAACATACCACGACTTGAACCAGGTGGGAATAACCTGCAAACAGGCAAAAATATAAAATAGTATTTACACAGAACATAAGACAGATACAGTGCCGAGCGAAGTGGTAACGTACCCTTGCAGAAGGAAGGAAAAGAAGGATGGGATTGGGGTACAAGAAATAGCCTGAGAGAGAGAGAGAGAGAGAGAGAGAGAGAGAGAGAGAGAGAGCAGCCGCAAGATTTTCTGAAAATGTTCTAACGACAAATATTTTAAACTGGAGGACTGCTCAGTTCCGGGGGCAAGAGAGAATATTTTAGTTGTACATTATTCACACACACACACACACACACACACACACACACACACACACACACACACACACACACACATACTTTACTTTTACCGCCTGCTTCAAGCACGTCGCTTACATTCATTCCTTTTATCATCCGCCTGTTCGGTCTTTCCTTCATTACCTCCCTTCTCCAGTACCAACTCCTCCATCTTTACGACTTTACTGTATCTTTCGAAATTGGAAATTAAGCATCGCTTTGCTTTCCAATACCATCTCTTCTATATATCTCTTTTATTACTCTCTCTGAATCTTTTCTCTACTCCTCATTCTCTAATACTCTTCCTCTACTTCAGTTGCCTCTTATTAGCACATGAATCCCCCTCCCGTCTCTCTCTCTCTCTCTCTCTCTCTCTCTCTCTCTCTCTCTCTCTCTCTCTCTCTCTCTCTTTTTTCTATAAGACACACACACACACACACACACACACACATATATATATATATATATATATATATATATATATATATATATATATATATATATATATATATATATGTGTGTGTGTGTGTGTGTGTGTGTGTGTGTTGTCGATATATAGGTAGATAGATAGATACGGACTGATTTAACACAAGGGAAAACCACAGACATCCTAAACATTTTTATTTTTGTTGGGCAAGCTTTCGGCATTTACTACTGGCGTGATCACACTGAAAAATCTGAGAAATAAAACCAAGATAGTCTTAAAAATGAAATTATTGATAATTTAAAAAAAAAAATGGTAATGCTTACAATGAAACTATAAAACATAAATAATAATCAAACTAGTACTCCACTTCGTATTGGCAAATAAGGCTCCATCTATATATTCAGTGGTGAATAAAGTCAAACCTGAGCACAGTAAATGGTATACGGTAACAAGTAAAGAAAAACAATTTACTATAGATCATGCTCGGTATATAGAAAGTTTAAACTCTAATCCTAGTACATGCAGAAGAGTAACAAAATACACAGAGAAAAAAAATGACTGAGATAAGGGTTGCTCAGAGAAATTTAGTAATTGTGTGGGGCAGTCGTGCATCGTAATATGGGTCTGTATACATATAAAACACCCATGATATCCAGCTTGATTCCTGTACGTGCAATGAGTGCGCGTGCGCATATATATATATATATATATATATATATATATTATATGTGTGTGTGTGTCTTTTGCTATCGACCTTTATTATTCATATATATATATATATATATATATATATATATATATATATATATATATATATATATATATATTTCATATATATATATGTATATATATATAAATATATATATTTCATATATATATATATATATATATATATATATATATATATATATATATATATGCACATAGATGTTTATTTATTTACTGATTTTTAGAATTCTTATTCATTTTCATTTCTATGAATAAAATAAAAATGAACTAACATTCTAGCATTGCGCAATCCAACAAATAAAGTCGCACCCAACACTAACGCCAAATGACAAACAGCTAAACCTAACGAAATACACTGCTACTCAAAAGACCTCGAACAATAGAACATTATCGACTGCATATGTGTAATGCTTCTGTACAGTACACATCTGCACCCATCACCTGCTGGCTGTTAGGCGATGCACATGCATTAGTAAAGGGTACCATCAATATACGTAAGAAAACCAGATGAGTTAGGAATTGTTCCATTCACGTCAACTGTCGACGTTAATTCAGAAAACAAACAGATGCCATCACTAACTTATGTGCAAAACGTTAAATACCTCGTCCAGCAGAATACGTAACAGTACCATCGTGTGAAAGTGCACATTACTTCTCAGTACTGCACACTTGCACTCAACAATTGATAAATGTCAGGCGAGGCACGTGGTTTAATACAGAGGACATCACTCTAATTAAAAATGAAATATATACAGTTATACAACTAGTAAAAACTGAAACCAAACAGTAAGAAAGTCACATCACTTTGATCAATCCAGTCTCCCTCAAGAAATCAGTTTATCTGTCACACAAAGATTCTCATCGCCCAACATGGTGGAAAGGATGAAGGGGACTTCTGCTGTGTCGCAGTATTTTATAAGTGAAACACGTGCACAAATAAACCGCCGACGCATCGGATGATACAACCAATAGACAGCACCGCACCACAGCCGTCACAGTGCGGTGCAAATTGTCTCTCAGTACTCTATGTGGTTTCACATGAGTTTGCATCGTGCAGTTCGTCCACAAGCTTACCAGTATTCTTTCTTCTAGGCAACTTGGCTGGCTGGCAGTATCCCAGTAGCCAAGGAGTGGACTGCACGTTGGAATATTCAGTCTAGTCCACTGACCTTGCCACATGCAGAAGAATTATTTATCTCCAAAAGAGAGACTCGACTGTAGATCAAGAGTAAAGTACCAAATCTCCTTCAGCTCCACAACTGATTTCGTAAGTCAGCCTGCTCATTGCCATATATACGACAATGACAAGACACCCAGATCAGCGTGAAGGACTTGTTGTACGAATGCAATTTATTAATGATGCTGCCCAGGATCTCATTAGAATCAATAGTGCAAAAAGAAATTGCCTGGCTGACTTGGAGTCGAAAAATTTGGCAGATGTCATGTCGGGAAGTTAAAGAAAAGTCAATGGCTTTGTCAACATAAAAAAAAGATGCAGAGGTAAACACTGATGTGTACGTTGGCAACTGAAACCTGAGGGCACATTCAGTTGACAAGACAATAACACCGACACAGTCACTCGACTTAGAGCCATCGGTGTACAACTGGTGGGACCTCCAAATGATGCACGATAATTACAAGTGGTGGACCTCTGCCTCTGACGCCTTTGTCTTCGGTTCTGAGAGCTACTTGTATATAACATCAACAGTGAAGCTGGGTGGCTCCCACGGGGCTATATTTTTAAACACCAGCTTGTCAATCATTGAGGCCCACACCAAGCTCCTGAGTCAGTGGAGGCGGATGGCAGGTGGTCGACTAACCCCCTCGCATAAGTTGGTGGTGTTAACTCAGGAAGGTTCAAGCTACATTGCCGATATCCGTTTTTCTAAAGGTGGTTATAGCATGAGATAGAAGCAGGTGTTCCCGACTAATACGCAGGGCGGGTATACTAGCCACCACTTCCTTTACAAGCTACACATGTGCACCTCAGGGACCCATGACACATTTGCAAACATTTCTTCCGTAACACATCCAACCTCCACCATGTGGCATCAGATGCAATCCCACCTTAGATCTCATAAGGGATTTATACACCATTAATACATATTTTCTACCCCATCCATAACTAGTACCCACCATTAAGAAATTATAATCGTTTATCACAATGAGCAAGCAAATTATTAACATGAAATTTAAAGTTTAATCGTCGATCACAATATAAGCCAAAAAAATTTACAGGATTTTGAAAAGGTACCAGTTGATTAGCTAAAGCCATATTCAAGGCAGAAACATTACGGGTGGCAAAAACTACAGCAGCACACATAGGGATGGAGAACTTAAATCCCCACTACAAGGCCCACTAGTGGACAGAATCAAGGGCTGCTTAAATGCGCCCACCTGAAGTTTGTGAACTGCAGGAAGAGTGCCATATTGCGCAATTGTCAGCAGAGTGAGCATTTAAGATTCCTAGGGATGAGAGCTGATGACAAAATTTAATTGATCATAAGACGAAATAAGGTAGGGATAAGCACGCTGCCCTGAGGCATCCCATTTTTTTGGATGATAGCATCAGATTTTACGTTTCAGGGCAGTTTGAGAGAGAAAGTTCGGTCCCTCAAAAAAATTGAAAATCAAAATAGATAAATTTCCTATTAAACCATAAGCACAGAGCTTCATTAGTTTACCGTGTCGCCACTTCATGTTACAAGTTTATGGATGTCCAAGAACACCACTTTCATAAATTCTTTATTGGTAAATGCCTCCGAAATGCAATGCTCCAAATTCATTGATTGATCTAGTGCATTTCTGTATTTACGGAAGCCACACTCTCGATCATTTAACAAATTCTGTTGTTATTACCATTTATCCCATGACCTTTCATACACAAGAAGTCAACATAAAAGGACGAAATGAAGTGGGATTCATAAGACGCCTTGTCTTTTGAGTATCGGTATGATGTCTCAAAGTGCCATGAGTTTTGGAACGTTCAGGACTCCCAAAGCCCAATGTAAATGCTAAAAACTTAAACACGTTGTCTTAAATAAGATGTTGGATCATAACATACGTGACGGAATTCGCTCCACGACTGGTGTCTTTACAAGATTTTAGGGCAAGGAGAAGTTCATCTATCATAAGCTGTTGGTTGTATGGAGAGTATATGTCTTGGACGCGCTGGTCATTATTGGCTGAGCTACTTACATGGGAAAAACACCTGGCGAGGATGTTAGCATCTGCCACTGGATCATCATAGATAGTATTATCCACCTACAGAGCGCTCACGGGGATCGGGGATAAAAGGGCGTTACGGTATGCATTATTTAGTAATTTACTAGTGGACAAGACTTTACTGAGTGGGAGAAGGCAATTCACTGAATGGGGGAATGCGATTCATGATGGACACAAAATGTCAGGAGCCACTTTTAGCTTTACTGGTTGTACTCCTTGTCTCAGCCCATGTCATTTTGTAAACAATTAAGTTTTCGGCAGCCGGCTTACTGTCAAAAATCCTTTATCTCATGTGTATCCTTACTGCTTGTCGGCAGTCTGGCATCCACCAGTGAGCTCTCTGTTTTCCATAAACTTGAGAAGTCTTGGGAATAGGAGCCTCAGCTGCGTGTAATATGGAATTATAGTAGTTAGTTTTTGGTCATTTACATCTATAGTCTCACTAGATATTTCTAAATTGGTGATGCATGTGAAGGATCCTCAAGCTGTTTTATGAAATTTAAATTTTGGAAGTGGAGGGTCCGAATAAACGTCACGTGAATAAGAAAGACATATGGGTAAGTGATCACATCTCAAGGAGTCGTAATAAGGGTTCCACAAGAAAACAATGTATGCATAGGGAGGCCAGAGGTAAGTCTATGGCTGATGAGTCGCTCTACCATCATTCAAAAAATCGAAGTTGGACTGTAGTATTAGGCCAGCTACTTGTTCTCCATGACCATGATCCTCAAGTTACCCCATTTATAGTGATGGGCAATAAAATCACCCAAAACTGACTTATTTCCAGGAGGGTGGTTAAAAAATGAATTTAAGGTATCACTATCAATGCGGACATGTGGTGGACAGTAGAGTGCACAAATAAACAGAAACCTACTATTCAATTTTACTCCACGTGCAGCAGCTTCCAGAAAAGAATTTAGAACCACTTCTGTTTGTGGGCGTGATTTGTGTGTGTATATGGCAACCCTGTGACCGTCATATCTTCCATACGAGTGGTAGTGTTTGAACTGTGGAGGATCAGGGTGGTCCATCAATCACGCCATCTGTAAACAAATAATGTCTAGCCTGTGTATAGAAAGCAAGGCCGATATATTGTGTAACTATTTCCAAGAGTCCAACAATTCCACTGTAACACAGTGAATGCAACGGTTTAAGATTTACAAGGGTGGCCAGTGTGCTTAGCTTTCTTAACTTGCCCACCCTCAAGCTAGCAACCACTGGGGTCCTGTACCATTGCTCCATCAATAAGGAGGCTCCCAAACTCCTCCAAGGAAGAGCTACCTCTTCTCTTCCTTGTTGGAGCAGGAGCAGATAAGGCATGAGGACGTGATCTGGGGGGAAGGAGGATGAGATTTACCAGTACTTTATTAGACTTGTCAGGCTTCTGTTTCTGCGTAGCTGAAGTGGAAGCAACAATTTCAGAATAGGAAAAAAGCATCAGGGAAATCAGTAGGAGGGTTGGATCTCACTAGGGAGCAGAACAAGTGGCAAGAGTGCTGGGGATAGAATCAGTTTGCATCTCCACAGTCCACATCACGAGATGGGACACAACCGCCGATGCACAGGAGATTTTAGACCTGGGAGATGCATGCAACTCCCTCACGTTCTGAGCAACGTAATAGGATACGCTTTCCATTGGCTTCAATGTGCAAACTTCGTTCTCCTCCTACTTCGGACAATCTCTTGAAAAAGTGGAGTGAGCACCCTTGCAATGAAAGCAACATTCAGTCACGGACGTACAGTGGTCAGCAGAATGACCCATAGCCATGCACTTGCCAGACACTTAGTTCGTAGCCCAATAAGACTTGCATGATACCTATATTCTTGACACTTAGAACAACGAAGAGGGTTGGGGATGTAGGGTCTTACGTTAACAATTTCGTAACCAGCTTTGTACTTTGATAGGAGAGGAACATTGTCGAAAGTCAAGATAACAGTGATGGTCTTTGTCTTTTAGCTCTCCGAGAATCTAATTGTAAATCGTGCATGTTTTACATCTTGCTAAGTAATTTCATGTACGATATTGCCCTCCTTCATAACGACGGTGCCCTTGCAGGTGATAACGCCCATGCATGAATTTATGGAATGCGGTTTCTTCGGCTCGACATCGTAACAATCAAACATGCACAGTTTAAGCAAATCCTTTACCTAGACTGAGGTGAGAGTCTTTATAAGAAGGTCCCCATTAACATTTTTTTTTTTTTAATTTGTTCCACCTCACCAAAACAACCATCAGTTACCTGCTTCATGATCAAAGGATTGAGACTGGACAGGGAAGCAGAACCAACAGCATGAATGAGAACAAATGAAGCGTTATTTACAGAAATGTCAAGGGGAATACAAGTCTGAGGCATGAAAGTCTGTGGGCAGTCAGTCCATCAAGGAGTCACTGAGTCAATAGAACTGGCTCACTCCCTGAAGGGGAGAGCGGTGGCAGGGGCATCCGCCATGGTAATCATCTTCCCCTCATGGGGGAGCTGGGAAGACAGAGAAGACCAGCAAGGGACAATACACCCAGAAGAAAACAACTATGACTGAGTTTACCCTCTCAGCTCACACTAGGGAGGCCTGACCCATTGCTCATGTACCCAGAGTGATCAGTGGGTGGGAACCCTCTGTGGGTAGAAGGGAAAGACAATCTCACGGCAAAGGTACAGATACCTGCTGTACCAAACTAACAGGAATGGGAAGAAAATGGGAAAAAAACTACCCTAGAAGCCAACACAACGGTGAAAAAAAAGCTAATGTCAACAAGGCAGCTCTAAAAAGCTAAAAGAAGAGAGTACATGAGCACTCGTCCACACCCTCCACGACCATGCATAAATGTAACCCTGACTAAAATACTGAACTGGGCCATATTTACAGGGTGATGAAGTGCTTCAATGTGTTGACGAATGGCTGAATATGGTGGCTTCACAATAGTCTGTTGGTTTGATAAGATTTAGGTAGATGATCCCTGATACGAATTCCTAACATATGGAGGCAGTGGGTCATTCAGTAGAGAGGTGGCCTGCAGTCCTACCGGACCGAGGTTCAAATCCCCGCTGGGGCAGGGAACATTTTAAGGATTTGAATTTCATAAAATCTGACTTTACTAATCTACCAGAAGACCCACCGACATGTCGTAAAAATACCCCACTAATGCCAATACACACGTCCTGTATGAGACAGCCCTAGCATGTATTCACTATGGATGGTGGGTGTTATGCCGAAGTGGTGGCATGTAGAAGTGTATGGCATGTAGGAGGACTACTGGACCTTGGGAGCAGGCTGTGAAGCCTATACCCAGAGTCAGACATATACACACACACACACACACACACACACACACACACACACACATATATATATATATATATATATATATATATATATATATATATATATATATATATATATATATATATATATATATATATATATATATATATATATATATATATATATATATATATATATATATATATATATATTCATTGCCAGACGCCATGTATCGCAGACGGGGTGGTCAAGGGCTTAGAGTTAATTGTTTTACAGGGAGGGGCACTAATCCTCCACCAACCCCACTTGATACGTAGGGATGCCAACAGCATCTGGTGTTCCCAGGCGGTCACCTATCCAAGTACTAACCAGACCCAGCGTAATATATATATATATATATATATATATATATATATATATATATATATATATATATATATATATATTATATATATACAGTATATATATAAGTAATCCCTGTAATATCCGGACGCCCATTTTCTGGACAACCCCAATAACCGGACATTTTCGTCCGGGGATCCAATATTCCCAAAATGGGCCAAAGACTGCAAAAAATATGAAAAAAATCTGACTTTTTTCGCACCTGTAATTTGAAATTGCCGCGTGGCGCCGAACAGCTGTTACACCATGGTCCCTTCACCCCTTCCTTCCTCCCCCCTCCCCCCTCCCCTGTCAGGGTTGCCATTTGGTATTTTTCCTTAACAAATGTGGGCCAATTTGGTAATGAAAAATTTGTTTGGTAATGAATCAGAATAATACAATACCAAACGGATTTTTCACATTTATGAGAATACAGAGGATGGAGATGATGGATTGTTTGCTCTCTCTGATTAATTTGGTAGCCTATATAGCGTGATAATAATCAACATGCTGTTAATTATAAGAAGAGTGATTACATCTATTTCCACTTATGTATATAATTAGTGAAGAATAGATGCTAGCTTTATGAATTTGGTAATGAAAGTTAAAAATGTTAATGAAAATTGAGGAGTTTAGCAATGTGGTTGTTGCGATCTGGCAACTCTGTTACCCCACCATCATCAACAATCACAGCCTAACTCCGATCGAGAACAAATGCTTATAGTAATGCAAGCCACAGGTGCTCGTTTTTTGTAAACAAACAGTGAATAAAACTCCAATACCTCGCCACTAGAACACACAGGAATTTACAGTGTTGTGCAGTGTTAAGAAGTTAGAATTTAGAGTGCAAAGGATTAACTGTGGACTGCAAACTGGCGGTTCAAATCAGTCCAGGAGCCAGGGACTTGTAAGTACCCAGAATGTTTAATACTGTATAAACTCACCTCTAAAACCTCATTTTATGGTTCTTTTGCATTTATTCCAGTCTTTTATGTCCCTTATTGGTGTGATTTGGGTCTTAAATACGTGCAATGCATGTCCAGAGGGATGTATAGGTGTTTTTCTGAGTTAGGGTCCATAAGTACATGTCCAGGAGGCTGGGGCCCAATATCCGGACATGATCACTTTCCAGACATGCCTTTGGCTCTATTACATCGGATATTGGAGGGATTACTTATATATATATATATATATATATATATATATATATATATATATATATATATATATATATATATATATATATATATATATATACATATATATATATATCCATCCATCCATCATATAATCCTACATTGCCTCATGAGAAGCATAGGAGTCCGGGACTAGGCAGTTGGTCTCGACATTTGAGAGTGATCAGCCTCACTTATCCCCGAGTGGTACTACACGAGCAATCAACCCCAACCACCCCTTGGATATAAACCTTCACCGGCTCAATCCAACTGGAGCGCAATAATTACCCACTAAACCACCAGGTGCCAAAATTTGGTTATATAGTTACCATCCAGCGTAGTAAATGGTTTCCTGGTGTACGGAAACCATTTGGCTTGTCACTCAGTGTAGTCACCCACAGGCATAAGGAAAAGGAAAGAAAGACAGAGAAGCAAGTGTAAAGTCACCCGTGGGCAGAAGGACAAGGAAAAAATGAAGGAAAGAAAGACAGAAGAAGATGGAAGCAAAGAAGGATGGAAGAGAGGAAAGGGCAGACACCCGACTGCAGCACTACATCGAGTGTGTGGATGGTGAGTGCCCCCACCTACCACAATATATCTATCTATCTATCTATCTACAGCACTACATCGAGTGTGTGGATGGTGAGTGCCCCCACCTACCACAATATATATATATATATATATATATATATATATATATATATATATATATATATATATATATATATATATATATATATAAATATATATATATATATATATATATATATATATATATATATATATATATATATATATATATATATTATATATGCATCTAAGTACTTGGGTAGTGTGGTGAGTAAGGATGGAAGTTTCGAGGATAACGTGCTTGAAAGGGTACAGCAAGGAAGAAAGGTTGTTGGTTCTTTGAAAGTAGTGATAAGAGGTAGAGAAGTGTGCATGGAAGTAAAAAAGTCGTTACATGATAGCGCTGTGATACCAACTTTAACATAGGGAAGTGAAGCTTAGACCTTGTTGGAAGGACACAAATCAAGAGCGAGAACAGTGGGAATTAGTTACTTGAGACGGGCACGTGGAGTTACATGGAGAGACAGACCAACAAATAAGGAAGTGAAGGAGTTATCGGTGTGGATGTAGATGTGACAAAAGCGTTAGGAGAAATACATGGAGGTGGTTTGGCCATGTGGAGAGAATGGAGAGAGAGAGAGAGAGAGAGAGAGAGAGAGAGAGAGAGAGAGAGAGAGAGAGAGAGAGAGAGAGAGAGAGAGAGAGAGACTAACGAGGAGACTGTATGTGAGCGAGGTGGAGGGGGAAGGAGGGGGAGGCCAAGGATGAGATGGAAGGATGAAGTGGTGAGGTATATGAGAGATGGGTGTGTGAGCCGGGGGAACGGCAGTGAAATGGCGGGGACAGGGCGACATGGGAAAATTTATTTGTGGCCATCCTTTGCGGGATTTAGGCATCTAGCAGTATACATCCACCCATCCATATATATATATATATATATATATATATATATATATATATATATATATATATAAAACAAAAAAGTAAACATAGATGAAGAAAACTTAAACCATTTAAGATTTGCTAATGACACTGTCCTAATATCAGAGACGGCAGAGACACGGCAAGAAGTGTGTAATGATCTAAACAGAGAAAGTCTCAAAGTAGTGCTAAAGATGGACCCGAGTAAAACTAATGTTTAATTCAAATACACCAAAGAGGGTCATTAGAATAAGCGCCGAAATTCTTGAAGTCGAAGAGTACAGTTAATTGGGGCAACTATGAAAACCAGTGAAAGACCATGATAGTGAAATAAACAGATGCATTACAACTGGATGGAATAATTTCGGTAAACATAGAGACATCATTAAAAGTAGCTTGCCAATATGTACGAAACGAAAAGTATAATATTCTAATGAATGTATAATCCCAGCTACGACATACCGTCATGAGACCTGGAAACTGACAAAACTGATGGAAAGTCAACTAATTCGTTCTCAAAGAGCAATGAAAAGGGCAATGTTGGGAATATCTTCAAGAGACAGAAAAAGATAAACTTGGGTGAGAGAGCAGACTAAATTCAAAGACATTATAGAAGCTGTATAAGAACAGAAATTGAGGCGGGCAGGTCATATACTATCGCTCAAAAAACTATTCTTACTCACGTGAACGCACGGCTCCACAATGAATATAATGATTCAGATAGTATCGGTATTACTTCGTTGTCTGTGGTGTCAAAATGACTCGCGTCATTTTAATAAGGATATTTTTTGAGCAGTACCAAGAATAAGGGAAAACCGATGGGGCAAGAAACTGTGTGGGTGTGTTCTTACCTAATTGTTCTTACCTAATTGTATCTTTACAGGAATGAGTCAAGCTCGTACTGTCCCGTGTCTTAAACCATATTTATCGTACATATCCTTAAATTTGTGAATTGTTTTGGCACACACTATTTCATTCGGTGGTGAATTCCATTGATCAATTGCTCTGTTTGGGAAACTGAATTTCCTTACGTCTTTATCACCTCTCTTCTTATGCAGTTTTTTGCAGTGTCCTCTTGCTGATGCTTCCCCATATGTTAAGTAATCATTTATGTCTATTTTCTCCTTCCCTGATATGCATTTATATAGCATTATCATGTCACCTCTTTTCCTTCTCTCCTGTAGTGTTGGTAGATTCAATTTATTTAGTCTTTCTTCGTAGCTTAGGTCCCTTAAGCTTGGTATCCATCTTGTAGCAGCCCTTTGAACTTTTTCAATCTTGTCTATGTGTTTTTTGAGTTGAGGACTCCAGACTACTGATGCATACTCCAGGGTTGGTCTAATGAATGATGTTATTATCCTTCTTAGCATGTCTTCATTTATGTATGTGAATGCTATTCTCATATTTGCAAGCAGTGTATACATGTTCCGTACCTTCTCGCTGATGTAGTCAGCCGGAGATAGTCTGTTATTGATAATCACACCTAGGTCCTTCTCTCTTTCTGATGTGTGTAGGGTTTTATTTCCTAACGTATAATCCCAATCAGGTCTTTTTCCACTTTTACCAAACTTGATTACATGACACTTGTCCACATTGAATTCCATTTGCCATGAATTACTCCATTCATGAAGTTTATTTAATTCATCTTGTAGCTCTTTACAAGAGTCTGTGTTAGTAATTCTCCTTTGTATTTTTGCATCATCTGCAAACAAATTCAGATAGCTTTCATTTCCAGTGTTACCGTTTATATCATTTATATACACTAAAAACATGATTGGTGCCAGCACTGAACCCTGTGGTACTCCACTAATCACTTCTTTCCATGATGAGTAGTTTCCCCTTAGTACTGTTCTCATTTCTCTTTTTATGAGAAAATTTTGCATCCAACAAAACAGTTTGCCTCGAATTCCTCCTTGATGGTACAGTTTCCATAAAAGTCTTTGGTGTGGTACTATATCAAATGCTTTCTTGAAATCTAAATAGATACTGTCCACCCATCCTTCTCTTTCCTGTATTGTGTTTGTTACTCTGTCATAGTAGCTCAACAGATCAGTAACACATGATATTCCTTTTCTGAAACCAAACTGTCTTTCTGTTATCATACTGTGTTCTTCTAGATGATTTACCCAAGCTTTCCTTATAAGCTTTTCTAATACCTTGCTTACAACACTGGTCAGTGATACTGGTCGGTAGTTGAGTGGATTTTGTCTATTTCCTTTCTTGAATAAGGGGACAATATTTGCTTTCTTCCAAATATCAGGTAGTTTACCTTGACTCAAGGATTTCTTGAAAATTAAAAATAATGGTTTGCTTAACTCCTTTGCACATTCTCGTAGTACCCAACATGAAATTTCATCAGGACCACTCGCTTTTCCTCTGTCTAATTTACTTAACTCCTCCTGTATTACTTTTTCTTATATTTGTATATCTGGTAGTATGTGTGGACATGCATGTTCCACACAGTCCCTCTCAAAATTTTTTTCCTCTGCAAAAACTAATTGGAAATTCTTATTTAGCGCTTCACAAATATCTTTCTCTTGTGTATAGGTGATATCCTCGTCCGTAATGGATTGTATTATATCTTTTACTTTGGTTTTGCTTCTGATGTAGCTGTAAAATAGCTTTGGTTGATCACTAATTTTATTTATTATATCCTCCTCAAACTGTTTTTGGGCTTCCCTCCTTATTCTTGTATAATCGTTTCTTGCCTGTTTGTAATTATTATATGCCCTTTCACTATTGTGTCTTCTGTATCTATTCCACAACAAATCTCTTCTTCCTTTTGATTTTTTATATTCTGCATTGAACCATTTCTGTATTTTCTTATCTACTTCTTTGTGCTGTGGGATGTACTTCTGGACTCCTATTTCATATTGTTCACAGAATTTTTTATATCTATCTATCTATCTATCTATTGCCAGACGCCTCAGTTCCGTTTGGGGTGGCCACAAACAAATCGCCTCCAAGTCGCCCTGTCCCCCGCCATTTCACTCCCCTGCTCCCAACTCACACCCCCCTCTCTCATATACCTCTCCACCCCATCCCTCCATCTCATCCTCGGCCTCCCCCTCCCTCTTTCCCCCTCCACCTCACTCACATACACTCTCTTCGTCAGTCTTTCACCCTCCATCCTCTCCACATGGCCAAACCACCTCAGTATGTTCCTCATAACGCTTCCTATCACATCCACATCAACACCACAACGCTCCTTTATATTCTCATTCGTCAGCCTGTCTCTCCATGTGACTCCACAGGCTCCTCTTAAATAACTCATTTCCACTGCTCTCACTCTTGACTTGTGTCCTTCCAACAACGTCCAAGCTTCACTTCCGTACGTTAGAGTTGGTATCACAATACTGTCATGTAGTAACTTTTTCACTTCCATGCTCACTTCCCTGTTTCTTATCACTGCTTTCAAAGAACCAGCGACCTTTCTTCCCTGCTGTACCCTTTCAAGCACTTCACCCTCCAAACCTCCATCCTTACTCATCACACTACCCAAGTACTTAACCGTACTCACATTTTCCAATTCCTCACCATCCAACCTCGCTGTACATTCACTGACTTCACCTCTCTCAAAGACCATCACTTTACTCTTCCCTACATTCACCTTTAGATTCCGTTTCTTACACACTCTCCCAAACTCATCCACCAAGCCTTGCAGCTCCCCTTCGTCTTCACTCAACAACACAGTATCATCTGCAAACAACAGCACAGGGAGTTTCCAAACACTATCCTCTCTCACCAGGGCCACTTCAACATCCACTACCCTACCTTGTACCTCTTTTATTACCCCATCCATGTACAGATTGAACAACCATGGAGACATGACACTTCCCTGTTTCAACCCAACTTTCAAAGAGAAAAATTCACTTAGTTCACCATCCACACGCACTGCAGCCTTCGCACCATCGTACATACTCTTCACAGCATTCAACAACTTCCCATCTACTCCATATATTCTTAACACTTTCCACAATCCTAGTCTATCCAACCTGTCATATGCTTTCTCCAAATCCATGAAAGCCGCATACAACTTCTTTCCCTTCTCTAGAAACTTTTCCACTAAAGATCTGAGAATGAATATCTGATCTACACAACCTTTTCCCTTCCTAAATCCTCCCTGTTCTTCTCCAACTAATTCCTCTGTTCTTTCTCTAACTCTGTCAATAAGTATCCTACCATACACTTTTCCTATTATACTAAGAAGACAAATGCCCCTATGATTACCACACACTTCTTTTTCCCCTTTTCCTTTGTACAAGGGAATAATTATACCTGACTTCCAATCCTCCGGGACTCTACCTTCCTCCCAGGCCAATCTGCACATCTTCCACATCCATTCTACTACTATCTCTCCCCCATGCTTCAGCATTTCACCACACACTCCATCCATTCCTGGGGCTTTCCCTGATTTAACTTTCTTCATTGCTTCCACAACTTCTATCCTACTGATTTCTTCCTGTCTTCTCACCTCCCTCCTTCTCCCAGCCATTCCCCAGCCACTTATACTCGCATTACTTCCACCCTCCACGTTCAACAATTCCTTAAAGTGTTCTCTCCATCTGCTCACTTTTTCTCCCTTCTCCACTAGTAATCTACCATTTTTATCTTTCACTCCCCTGCTAACTTCACTTCCACCTGTCTTACTCTTTTCACCTCTCTCCAGAACATTTTCTTACATTCCCTCCACTTTACACTCAAATTCCTTCCAAATTCCTCATCCACTCTCTTCTTACTCTCTCTTACTAATCTTTTCACCTCTCTCTTTCTTTCTACATATAACTCTCTCTTCCGCCTCTCAACCTCTTCCACGCCCCTATTCCTCATCCATTCATTGTATGCTTTCTTCTTTTGTGCCACAGCCTGTTTCACCTCTTCAGTCCACCACGCTGTTCCTTGCACCCCCCTCCGTCTTCTCTTCCTTCCACACACCACATCACATGCTGCACATATTTCTTCTGTAAATATTCTACACACACCTTCCACGTCCCCCATCTGCTCCAATTCATATTTGCCCAATCGTTCCTCCACTTCTCTCTTATACTCTGCCTTTTTCTCATCCTCTTGTAACCTTTCCACTCTCCTTGCAACTACTCCTTCCTCTCGTCTTTCCCTTCTTCTGTTCCTCCATCTTACTTGGACTTTAATTCTGGCCACCACCAAGTAGTGGTCAGAAAGTCCACTCCCCCAACCTCTATAAACTCTTGCATCCAATATACATCTTCGCATCCTTTCATCCACACACACATAATCAATCATTGCCTTCCTTTCATTCAGTTCACCACCCACCCTTCTTTTATATACAGCATTTAAATCTTGTACTCTAAGCTCATTTTCCCAATCCACTACTAAGAAATACTTCTTTAGGTCTTGATTATTTTCCCTTTTTATAGTTTAGGCTCTTTTTGTAACCTTCATTGCTGTTAACTGTCATATGCTATCCTGAAGCTGTAATTTAGTACTGCATGATCGCTTTTGCCGAGTGGAGGGTGATATATTAAACTGTCAATATCATTTTCTTGCCTAGTAAATATTAGATCTAGCATTGAAGGTACATCGAGTCCTCTCTTTCTGGTGGTTTCCCTTACATGTTGCGTTAGGAAAAACTCTTGCACAAGATCCAGGAGCTTTTGGTCCCAACAGCTTTCTTGGCTAATTATATCTAGAGTATTCCAATTTATATTTGTATTAAAATCTCCAGTTAGTATAATTCTTTCCGATTTCTCTTCCATTTTATGTAGTAATGATCTTAAACTCTGAACTGTACTCTCTGCCAGGACCTCATATTCGTCTCTTTCCCATGTGTTTGATCTGGGTGGCATGTACAAATTGGCTACAATTACTTTCCCTTCAGATGTGTTGATCTCTGCTGCAATCAGTTCTACTTGTGATGGTATATCTAGTTTTATTTCATTGACTTTTAGATTTTTCTTAGTTAATATTATAATTCCTCCTCCTTTTTTTACGTTTCTGTCTCTTCTCCACATACTGTATTCCTCTAAGTTTAGTATGTCATTGGATATCCTTGGTGTTAATTTTGTTTCAGTTAGGCATATTATTTGTGGTTCATTTTCTCTGACATAATCATTCATCTCTAGTAATTTAGATACCATTCCATCCACATTTGAGTACATCAACTTTATCATCTTGTTTATATACTTGTCATGACGTGGTTCTACTACCTTCCTCCTTTTTATTCCCTCCTGTTTGTGTACCACTTTCGTACCTGCAATCCTATTACTTTGTAAAAAAAAATGTGTTCTTCTCCTCTTCTGATCTTCCCTCATTTTTTGTTTTTGCTTCCTCCCTCTTCTCTTTCAGTAATTCCAGTTCCTCTTGTGTTAGGCATCTGTGTGTGTGTGTGTGTGTGTGTGTGTGTGTGTGTGTGTGTGTGTGTGTATCTATTTATGTCTATCTATCTGTCTATCTCTATTTCTATCTATCTACCTATATCTATCTATATCTATATATATCTATATCTATCTATATCTATCTATCTATCTATCTATCTATATAATCTTACAGGGAATTAGTGTAATCAGTGATTTCATGAATCCCCTGGTGAATTCCTGAAAGGAGTTTAAATTAGGATGGGTTAAGTACGGTTAGGTTAACATAGGCAACGGTTAGGTTAGGCTGAGTTAATTTATGTTAAGTTTAGGTTAGGTTTGGCTAGGTTAGTTATGATGCGTTAGGTCTGATTAATTTATATGAATGCAGAGATATGTTAATCGTTTCTATAAATTAATCTACCCTACCCTGATCTAACTAACTTAACATAACCTAAACTTAACCTAGATTATCCCAGCCTAACCTAACTTTAGCCAAAATTAACCTAACCTTAATCAACCCATCCTTATTTAAACGCATTTCACGAATTCTCTATGGATTCCATAACGTCACTGGTTACACAAATTCCCTGTAACACACACACAAGCACACACACACACACACACACACACACACACACACACACACACACACACACACACACACACACACACACACACACACACACACACACACACACACACATTATATATATATATATATATATATATATATATATATATATATATATATATATATATATATATATATATATATGTGTGTGTGTGTGTGTGTGTGTGTGTGTGTGTGTGTGTGTGTGTGTGTGTGTGTGTGCTTGAAAGGTTACAGCAGGGAAGAAAGGTTGCTTGTTCCTTGAAAGCAGTGATAAGAAGCAGGGAAGTGAGCATGGAAGTGAAAAAGTTACTACATGACAGTATTGTGATACCAACTCTAACGTATGGAAGTGAAGCTTGGACGTTGTTGGAGGGACACAAGTCAAGAGTGAGAGCAGTGGAAATGAGTTATTTAAGAGGAGCCTGTGGAGTCACATGGAGAGACAGGCTGACGAATGAGGATATAAAAGAGCGTTGTGTTGTGGATGTGGATGTGATAGGAAGCGTTATGAGGAACACACTGAGGTGGTTTGGCCATGTGGAGAGGATGGAGGGTGAGAGACTGACGAAGACAGTGTATGTGAGTGAGGTGGAGGGGGGAAGAGGGAGGGGGAGGCCGACGATGAGATGGAGGGATGGGGTGGAGAGGTATATGAGAGAGGGGGGTGTGAGTTGGGAGCAGGGCAGTGAAATGGCGGGGGACAGAGCGACGTGGAGGCGATTTGTTTGTGGCCAACCCAAACGGGATTGAGGCGTCTGGCAATATATATATATATATATATATATATATATATATATATATATATATATATATATATATATATATATATCATTTCCTGTGGCACCCCACGGGATGCATAGGGCCTCAATGAACTCTCTCCACCAATATTTGTCTCTTGCCATCTCCTTCAGGTCCCACCAACACTCCTCTCCTGCTTCTTTTTTCATTGTCCTCAACCAGGTTTCCCTCGGCCTACCTCTACCTCTTCTTCCTCTAGCAGTCCACTCTGGCACATCCTGTATCAAACTACCTTCTTTTCTGTATATGTGCCCCACCCACTTCCAGCGAGACTGTCTCACATATTCATTAACTGGTTCCACTTTCGTAATATCACTTACTCTTGCATTTGTAACTCTGTCTTGCCACTTTACCCCAAGAATCCTTCTCAGTATTTTATTCTCAAATCCTAATACTTTCTGATCTGTTGCAATTGTACTGTACCATGACTCATGCCCATAAATTAAAATTGGTCTAACCATGGACTTGTAAATTTTCACTTTAGTATGTACCGCAAGCATATTATTATTCCAAACAGATTTCAACATTCCAACAGCTCGCCAAGCCTGTCTAATCCTCTCCTCAACTTCATTGTTTAATGATCCATTTGATGATACAATCGTTCCCAGATATTTAAAGTTTACTACATTCTTCACCACATTATTCCCAATTACACAATCGATTTGGTTCTCCACGTTCATATTAATAATTTCAGTCTTTCCACAATTTATTACCAATCCCACTTTTTCTCCTTCCTCCACCAGACAATCTAGCACCCTCTGCATCTCGTAAATACTTCTGTATATCAGTACAATATCAGCATAGTCCAAATCCATCAGCTTCTTATTTTCTTTCCAGTTAATTCCTGCACCTGTTCTCCTTACAACCTTTTTCATAACATAATTCATAACCAAAACAAACAACAATGGCGAAAGAACTCCTCCTTGAATCACTCCTGACCTAACTTGAAATGGATCACTCAAAGAACTACCCACCATTACCTTACAAAAAGTACCTTCATGCAGGCTTCTAATAATATTTACAAACTTTTCTGGTATACCATAGAATCTCATAATTTTCAACATAGCTCCACGTGAAACACTATCAAACGCCTTTTCAAAATCCACAAAACACATACTAAGTGGCATTTTCATCTCATTAGCTTGTTGCAGTAGATGCCTTACAATAAAAATCGCTCATTACAACCTCGACCCTTTCTAAATCTCGCTTGTTCTTCCCTTATAATTTTATCAATTACTGGCTCTGTTCTGTTCAACAAGATTTTGGAAAAGACTTTTGCAACTACAGGTGTCAAAGTTATCCCCCTCCAATTGCCACACACACTTAAATCTCCCTTTTTTGGTATTTTTATAATCACTCCATTTTTCCACTCTACTGGAATTCCACCATTATCCCAAGCCACATTAAAAAGTTTCAAAAGCGCATTCATCAACTCGTCATTTTCCACCTTAAGCATTTCAGGGAATATTCCATCCTCACCTGGGGCCTTAAAATTCTTTAACACCTTTATAGATTTTGCTACCTCCTCCAAAGTTATATCCCCTGTTTCTATCTGCAAATCTCTCTCGGCTGGCAAAATGTCCTCTTCAGCTGGGATTGGTCTATTTAGAACAGATTCAAAGTGCTCTTTCCACCTTCCTTTTATATCCAAATCTTTAGTCATCAAATTACCATTTCTATCTTGTACAGGTATTTCCTTCCTTCTCTTTTCAGTCCCAGTTAACTCCTTTATGGCCTGATACGCTGCTCTTGTGCTCTGACCGTCATTTTTACTTAATTTAATTTCTGTTTCTGTCGCCTTTTCATCATATAGTCTCCTCTTATCACGTCTAACCAGCCTTTTTACTTCAGAATGTAAACTCCAGTATTTTGCTCTAAGTACTTCAACTACCTGGCCATCAACATGTTGTTCTTCACTTCTTAACTTCGCCTCTTTCCTTTTCTGAATTGCATTCCATGTTTCATCTGACATCCACGTTTTCCTTCTCGCTTTTCCCTTTTTCTTAATAGTAACCTTAGCACTCTCATGCAAAACCTCTTTTACCTCTCTCCACATTTGATTAATATCATTGTCTTCAGATTCCATCAAAGTCTGCAGGACTAGAAACCTGTTTCTACATTCCCACCGAAACTTTTCCCTCGTGCTCTCATCACTTCTCAGCTCATCAAAATCATAATTATTACCTCCTGTACAATTACCATTAACGTTTCTCTTAAGTTTTATTTTAATCTTTGACACAACAAGTTGATGATCACTACCTATATCTGCCCCCCTCCTTATGCAAACATCTTGCAAATAACTCCTATGCCTTCTGCTAATTGCAATGTGGTCAATCTGGTTACAATATTTACCACATGGTGAAATCCAAGTAGTCTTATGTATTTTTCTATGCTCAAAGATAGTTCCACCAATTATAAGGTCATTGCCAAACAAAAGCTTCCAAGTCGCACCCCATTTTCGTTTCTTATACCAACACCCTCCTTACCCATACAATCTTCAAAGCCATCCCTACTACTGCCAACAATCGCATTAAAATCACCAATGCAAATTAACACATCATGTCTTGCCACTCTATTCACTACATCCTGCAGCTTCTCATAAAAGTCATCCTTCATTTCATCAGCAGCCTCATTTGTCGGAGCGTACCCTACAACCATACTGATATTACCATGGTCAGATTTTAGACGAGCATAAAGCAAGCGCTCATTAATTGGTTCAAACTCACATACTGCCTTACAAGCATCTCTACTCAGCAGTAAGCCTACTCCTTGGTAATGATTTCCATCACTCCTACCAGAAACCAAGATGTATTACCATCTTCCAAATTCATTTTATCAACTCCAAGCAACCTCGTTTCTGTAAGAGCACACATATCCATGTTGTATTCCTTGAACACTGAAATAAGTTCTTCCATTTTACCAGCCTGATTGAGAGTTCGAACATTCCAGTTTCCTATTCTTAAGGTTCTTTTTGGATGTATGAACTTATTTTTACACTGTGGGATTCTTAGCATCCCCTGCCCACTTAAGGGCTGCACGGAACTGAGGGCCATTGCTTCGTCACCAGACTTCATCAAGATTTCTTAGGCAGTAAAATATTTTACCCTGGAGCCAATGCCAGTGACTCGCAGGAACCAGACAGTGAAGAGAGGAAATTAACTAAATGAAAGTAAAATGCAGAGGGTTTGGACAGACAAAGTACAAGAGAAAGAAAGAGAGCAAAAAGAATGTAGATAAAAGTGTCCCTTTTAGTCGCCTCTTACGACAAGCAGGGAATATAATTATATATCTAAATATATATATATATATATATATATATATATATATATATATATATATATATATATATATATATATATATATATTGCCAGACGCAATTATCCCGTAAGGGGTGGCCATTTGACTTTGAGTTATTGGTTTTATGGGGAGGGGCACTAACCCTCCACCAACCCACTTGTTGACATGTAGGGAGCACTTATGGGTTGGTTATATGTTTACCACCCAGCGTTGTAAATGGTTTCTTGGCTTACAGGAAACCATTTGACTTGTCACTCATTATAAAGCCACTTGTAAAAGAAAGAAGAGAAGTAAGAAGTGATATATATATATATATATATATATATATATATATATATATATATATATATATATATATATATATATATGGGAAGGCCTTGTAGATATACAAGGTACCGTCTAAGATGGCGCTGGCCATGGGACCCCCTGTAGATATATACTGTAGGGCTCCACCGAATATAACGAATAAGGTGGCAGAAAAAATTACATCTCACCAGAAACTATGTGGCAGGGAGGTGAAATTATTTGCCACAATCCTCCCAACCAAACATGAGTTCTATTGCAAAGTATTTGACGGGCGTTCCTGTTGGATCATCGTCTATTAAAGGTCCAACCGCACTGCCTCCTGTGCTTATGGACAGTGTGCCACCGAAAGTGAGTAAGCACTGTGTTGACAAGATAGAGACTGGGATATTAAACACTCTTAAAACCATGAAGATCTATGTATACAATGTAAGAAGCCTCGCTGAAGATTACACACTTGATAACTTAATGGCTGAACTAGAAAACATTAGTTGGGATATTGTAGGTTTGAGTGAGACCCACAGAAAAGAAGAAAAAGTAATTCAGCTAAATGACAGTGCCCACCTATTATACCACAGCGGAAGGGAAAATGAAAGAGTTAGTGGTGTAGGATTTCTATTTAACAGAAATCTTGCAGACAACAGTGTTAAATTCAGCAGTGCATCTGACAGAGCAGCAGTAGTTGTAATTAGACTGTGCAAAAAATATACCCTAAAAGTGATACAAGTATATGCACCAACTTCTCAGAAGTCAGAAGAAGAAATTGAAACATTCTATGATGACATCTCCCAGATTATGGAAGAAGAAAAGACCACCTATACTATACTCATGGGAGACTTGAATGCAAAAGTTGGAAAATCAAAAAATGGAGAAGCATGTATGGGAAAATTTGGAGTGGGAGAAAGGAACGAAAGAGGAGAAATGTTGGTAAACTTTGCAGAAATGTTTAATATGAGAATAATGAACACATTCTTTCACAAAAGAACATGGAGAAAGTGGACCTGGAGAAGCCCAAATGGAGAAACAAAGAATAAAATCGACTTCATTATAACAAATAAGAATAACACAATCACAAATGTCACAGTTGTCAACAAAGTAAATATTGGAAGTGACCATAGAATGGCGGGTTGCACAGGAAGATTCAATTTCAAAAGTGAAAGAAAGAAGATGATTAAAGACAAAAAGATATGCCCAATAAAAGTCAGCGAAAACAAAGCAGCTTTTCAGCTGGAAATAAGGAACAGATTTCAGGCTCTCAGTAATGCTGAATGTGACATTGATGAGCTGAATGACAAACTAACAAAAGTGCTAAAAGAATCAGCGGAGGTAGTAGGAAAACCTAATACAACCAAAGCCGGGAAGTATTCAGAGAAGACACTTGAGCTTATGAAAAAAAGAAAGGTAATGAAAGTAAAAACAAAGAAAGATGAAATAGAACGAGCGGAATTAAACAAGCTTATCAACAAAAGACAAAGAGAAGAAAAAGAAAGAGAAACATGGATCAAATCAAAGAAACCATCAAAAAAGGAAAAAGTCTGAAACAGGTCCGAAGTAAAATGGCACTCGGAAAGCAACAAAATACATCACTAAAAGACAAAAACGGTGAAGCCATTAAATGCAGAGATAAGATTTTGAAGAGAGTTGGAGATTTTTACAAAGAACTGTATGCATCAAAGACAGTAGTACCAATAGCTAACTTTTCTGTTGACACAAGTGAAATACTTGAGGTAACACCAGATGAAGTAAATATTTCTCTTAAAAATATGAAAAGAGGGAAAGCTCCGGGAGAAGATGGAATAGTAGCAGATTTACGGTTGGATGCAGAAGCAGAAGTACAAAATAGGCTTGCTCACTTATTTACCCAATGCATAAAACAGAAGAAAATTCCCAAAACATGGCGTAATGCAATAGTTATTATACTTTATAAAAAAGGCGACTCAAAAGACCTTAGTAACTATCGACCCATTAGCTTGCTATCAGTCATTTACAAACTTTTCACTAAAGTCCTTGCAAACAGAATAGCTACAAATTTGGAGGAAAACCAACCTCGTGAACAGGCAGGATTCCGAAGCGGGTACTCGACTATTGATCATAAGCATTGAATCAGCTAATTGAGAAAACTACAGAATATAATAAACCACTGTGCTTAGGTTTTGTTGATTACGAAAAGGCTTTCGACTCAGTGGAGCACATAGCAATTATAAATTCATTGCGAGAACAAGGAGTGAATGAGAACATTGTAACACTGCTCGAAAACATATATAAAGAGGGACTGCTACAGTTAAATTACAAAAGGACTCAGAGAAAATTAAGAATGAGAAGGGCGTGCGTCAGGGAGATACAATTTCACCAAAGTTATTCACAGCATGCCTAGAAAGTATTTTCAGAAAGCTAGACTGGGAAAACAAAGGAGTAAACTTAGATGGAGAAAAGCTAAACCATTTAAGATTTGCAGATGACATTGTCCTAATCTCAGAAAAAGCAGAGACATTGCAAGAAATGTTAAATGACCTGACCAGAGAAAGTCTCAAAGTAAGGCTAAAGATGAACCGGAGTAAAACTAAAGTAATGTTTAATCCTCAAACTCCAAACAGCGTCATAAGAATAAGTGGAGAAATTCTTGAAGAAGTTGAGAAGTACAATTACCTGGGACATATACTAAAATTAACGAAAGATAATGATAGCGAAATAAAAAGACGCATTACAATTGGATGGAAAGCCTTCAGTAAACATAGAGACATTATGAAAAATAGCTTGCCAGTTTGTATGAAACGAAAAGTATATCACGAATGTATAATTCCAGCTATGACGTATGGTTGTGAGACTTGGAAACTGACAAAATCGATGGAAAATAAATTAATTCGTTCTCAGAGAGCAATGGAAAGGTCAGTGTTGGGAATATCTTTAAGATACAAGAAAAGATCAACTTGGGTGAGAGAGCAGACTAAAGTCAAAGATATTATAGAAGTTATAAAAGAACAGAAATGGAGGTGGGCAGGCCATGTAGCAAGAACAAGGGATAATCGATGAAGCAAGAGGTTGACTGACTGGACACCAAGAGATGGTAAGCGTAGCAGAAAAAGGCCAGACAGGAGGTGGAGAGATGAGATAGAGAAATTTGCAGGGAAAACGTGGCAAAGATTATATATATATATATATATATATATATATATATATATGTATATATATATATATATATATATATATATATATATATATATATATATATATTGTTAAATAGCCTATGATTTCATCATACTTTGTGTAATTTTAACGCACAGTTGTTGCATGTTTGATCACGAGCGTGTTCTGCCTCAGTCCCCCCCTTCTACCGTTATGGTAGAGTAAGTCGTTCTCTCTGTTATTCAGAGCGGGATTTTCAGCTTTTTGTCCCCATGGCTTCATTTGCGCGTCCTTCTTACAAGTAGTATCAAGCTCTGCTGGCCCCTATATAATGAGCTCAGTCTCTGCATCATTGCCACTTAGATCTGCTCCTCATTTTGTTCACATCTCTGTCCTCCCCTGTACAGATATTATTATTGTGAGTGCTCAAGAAATCTCCAAACATCTAGCAGCTGTGTGTAATTTGAGTATAACTGTTGTTGCATTTTTTCTTGTACTGTGTAGCATAGGGTTGATTCTTAGGCCTAGTGAGGTCTTTGTGATTAATGTGGGGTTTTATGTCAGTCATTTTTGATAATAGTTTGTATCTGTAATAATTTATCTGGCATTCACTGAGTATTATCTGGTATCTCATTTTATCAGGGCTGACTTAGATAAATTTACTCTTGCTAATTTCGTGTTAATAGAGGCTATTGCCGTTAACCATATATTTAACCTGTTTATTTGCCATTACATTATCCTTATGAGTCCTGAATGTTTTGTTGTTAGTTTGAGCATTAAACTTTAACTTGTAATTTTACCTAACTCTTTTGTTTTGAACCTGGAACTTTACGGGACAGTAGTGACTCTTAGTATTCTCACTTAAAGTGTACGTTATCTTTCTCTGTTCCGTAACATAAATTTGGCGACCTCATATCAGGATATTCAGGATATTATCATAAGGATATTGCTTGATATTTCGTGACTGTTACTTATTCATTATGTCTACTATTACTACACTTGATGAAACCAAAGATTTTTTGTCAAATGTGCAAACAGTGTTGGATGTAGAGAACAGAACAAAGAATGAACTTAAGCTTGTTGCTCAACAATTGGGAATTGCAGTTCACTCTCATCATTCTAAAGATCAAATTGTTGACATGATTAATGAAAGCTTGTTTAATGTAACTCCTCCAAATGAGCAAACGCAGATTGAATTAGCTAAGTTACAGCTAGCCCTGCAGGAGGCAAAAGCTAAGGAGGCTGAATTTCAAGCACGTGCTAAGGAGGCTGATGTTAAGGAGGCTGAGTTTCACGCACAAATTGAACTTGCTAGGATTCAGGCAGACCATGAGTATCGCATGAAACAAGGTGGAACTGGATCATCTAGCTCTGATGATTTTGATGTGGCTAAAAATGTTAAACTTGTCCCTCCTTTTAATGAATCTGATTTAACAAAGTATTTTCAGTTGTTTGAGAGGGTAGCTACAGGTTTTAATTGGCCCAAACAGAATTGGCCAGTACTCCTTCAAACTGTTCTCACCGGTAAAGCTCAAGTAACTTATGCATCTTTGCCTCAGGATCAATCTGATAATTATGATGTAGTTAAGAGCTTGATTCTTAAGGCCTATGAGCTTGTTCCTGAAGCCTATAGAGTAAAATTTAGGACAACTTACAAGCAAGATAAGCAATCCCATGTTGAGTATGCAAAAATCAAAGAAGATCTGTTAGAGCAGTGGTTAAATTCTAAGAATGTGGATTCTGATTTTGGTAAATTTAAGCAGATGATTTTGCTGGAGGACTTCAAGAGGTGTATTTATAAAGATGTAAGCCTATATCTTGATGAGAGAAGAATAGATAATTTGTCTGATGCTGCAGTTTTAGCTGATGAGTATGTTCTCACTCACAAGAGATATTCTAGAGAAAAAGGGAAAGCTGAGAGTAAGTACGTTGCCTCTACTCAGAGTACAGGTAACAGGAAAGAGAATAAAGATGATGTTTCTCAGGAAGTAAATACCAGCTTCACCTCTAGATTTCAGAAAAGTAAATGTACTTATTGTAGTAAGCTTGGTCATACTACGGAGAGATGTTTCAGGAGACAGGGTGATGTGAACAAAAAGGAGTCTTTAAATATTCAGTCAATTGGTCTAGTGTCCACTCTTGAGAGTTCCCAGAATTCTTTAATTGAGTTAACTGAACCTGCTTTGAGGGGTAACTTAAATTCTCATGATGGAGCTCCTCTTTTGAGCAGTAACGTGGGTGACACTCTCAAGACTTCATGTGCTAATTTCCTGTCTGATGGTTTTGTCAGTCCTCTGGACAGTAATGACAGGAAATCAGTTAAAATATATCGTGATACAGGTGCTTGCCAATCCCTTATGCTGACCAGTGTTCTAGGCTCTAATGTTAATTCCTCTGATGAAACTGTAATCTTACAAGGTGTAGGGAATAATTATTTCTCTGTCCCTCTGTGCAGAGTGAATTTAGAGTCTGGTTTTGTTAATGGTTCCGTTATGGTTGGGTTGGTTGAGACACTCCCAATGTCAGGTGTAACTTTCTTACTTGGAAA
This sequence comes from Coenobita brevimanus, assembly GCF_032717465.1. Lineage (NCBI taxonomy): Eukaryota > Metazoa > Arthropoda > Malacostraca > Decapoda > Coenobitidae > Coenobita > Coenobita brevimanus. The sequence goes on along the minus strand of NC_137000.1, from coordinate 23,341,788 downwards.
TGATATTGGTGGAAGTCAAGTTTGTCCAGCTCCTCAGTTGTCTAGTGAGCCAGTGGCTGCGGCCCAGGATTGTGATGTCCCTGATGTGTTCCCTGCATGTGCTGTCACTAGGGCTAAGTCTAAAGTTACTGGTGATTTAGAGGATAATGATGATGATGATGTTATCCTAGCTGACACTTTTCTTGCTAATTTGGACCACTCACCAGATGAGGCAGTACCCCGTAGTGTTGATAATTTGTCTCGTGAAGAGTTGGTTGAGTTGCAGGTTGCTGACCCTGAGTTGAAAGGTCTAGCTAACTCTGCTTACAGTGAAGAAGAGTCAGCCGGTGCTTCTACTTGTTATTATGTAAAGTCAGGAGTACTTATGAGGAAGTGGAGACCCCCAACAGCATCAGCCGACTGTGAATGGGAGGTTGTACATCAAGTTGTCATCCCTCGTGTTTGTAGGCAGGATATCATTAGAGTGGCTCATGATTCCAGTTTGGCAGGACACCTTGGAGTGAGGAAGACTATGGCACGCATTTTGAAACACTTCTACTGGCCAGGTATCTTCAGGGATGTTTCCTGGTATTGTAAGTCTTGTCACACCTGTCAAGTTGTGGGGAAGTGTAATCAGACCGAAAAGGTTGCACCTCTAGTTCCCATTCCTCCTTTTGAGGGGCCTTTCACCCGTGTGTTGGTGGATATTGTGGGCCCTCTTCCTAAGACTTCTTCAGGATTTTCTTATGTGTTGATCCTGATTGATATGGCTACTCGTTATCCTGAAGCCATTCCACTTAGAAATATCTCAGCAAAGAGCATGGTTAAGGAAATGCTAGGGTTCTTCACAAAGTTTGGTCTGCCCAAGGAGGTACAGTCAGACCGAGGAAGTAATTTCATGTCAAATGTTTTCAAGCAGTCTCTGAAAGAGTTGGGCATCACCCAGATCACGTCTTCAGCTTACCATCCCCAGACCCAAGGAGCGTTGGAGAGATATCATCAAACACTCAAATCGATGCTCAAGAAATACTGTTTGGAACATCAGAAAGACTGGGATAAAGGTCTTCCATTCGTTGTGTTTGCTGCAAGAGAATCTCCAAATGAATCACTGGGCTTTTCACCTTTTGAACTACTGTTTGGCCATGAAGTAAGAGGACCCCTTAAGTTACTCAAGGAATGCTGGCTGTCGGAGGAAGATGACGCCAACCTGCTGGAGTATGTGATGAATTTCAAAGAACGGCTGTCCACTGCTTTACAGCTGGCGAGAGAGAATTTAGGAGCTGCTCAGGAGAAGATGAAGACTTGGTATAAGAAGTTCAGGTTACGCCACTTTCAGCCAGGAGATCAGGTTTTGATTCTGCTACCAGTTCATGGGCAACCTCTTCAAGCCAAGTTTAGTGGTCCTTATTTCGTGGAGAAGAAGCTCAATGATGTCAACTATGTCATCGCCACACCAGATCGTAGAAAGAACAAGCAACTTTGTCACATCAACATGCTAAAGTTATATCACTGGTGGGACGAAAATAATCCAGTCTGCGCTGTAGCTGTTCCACCCGAGTCTGCAAGTGAAGCTATCCCATGCAGTATGAGCCTGAGTGATAGTTTGGGGAAGAATAATGATATCATGAATGATCTCCAGACTAAGCTTTCTCATCTACCTCCCAAGGAAAGGCAGGAGTTTTCGGCATTACTGCAGGAGTACCCGCAAGTGTTCCGTGCCACTCCAGGAAGAACCACTGTGTTGATGCATGATGTCGATGTTGGAGACGCAAAGCCAATTAAATTGCCTCCTTCCCGTGTGAACCCAGTGAAAGTTCCTCTCATCCAGAAGGAGCTTGGCTACCTGTTGGACCACAAGATGATTGAGCCCTGTCAGAGCGAGTGGAGTTCTGTCGCTCTGGTCCCTAAGCCAGGTGGGTCAAAGCGGCTTTGCATTGACTACAGACGTGTTAATCAGATAACTAAAACAGACACTTACCCTCTCCCTCGCGTGGAAGATTGCATAGACAAGATCGGAAAGGCTAGGTACATAAGTAAGTTTGATTTGTTAAAGGGATACTGGCAAGTACCTATGACTGAACGTGCTAGGGAGATCTCATGTTTTGTAACATTAGGAAAAACTTTTGCATGTGCTGTAATGCCATATACAGATTGTTTTAGAGTAATAAGAAATTTCCTTTGTAAATTTCTTTTTTCTTTGTGGGGAGGTGTTACATAGCCTATGATTTCATCATCCTTTGTGTAATTTTAATGCACAGTTGTTGCATGTTTGATCACGAGCGTGTTCTGCCTCAGTCCCCCCCTTCTACCGTTATGGTAGAGTAAGTCGTTCTCTCTGTTATTCAGAGCGGGATTTTCAGCTTTTTGTCCCCATGGCTTCATTTGCGCGTCCTTCTTGCAAGTTGTATCAAGCTCTGCTGGCCCCTATATAATGAGCTCAGTCTCTGCATCACTGCCACTTAGATCTGCTCCTCATTTTGTTCACATCTCTGTCCTCCCCTGTACAGATATTATTATTGTGAGTGCTCAAGAAATCTCCAAACATCTAGCAGCTGTGTGTAATTTGAGTATAACTGTTGTTGCATTTTTTCTTGTACTGTGTAGCATAGGGTTGATTCTTAGGCCTAGTGAGGTCTTTGTGATTAATGTGGGGTTTTATGTCAGTCATTTTTGATAATAGTTTGTATCTGTAATAATTTATCTGGCATTCACTGAGTATTATCTGGTATCTCATTTTATCAGGGCTGACTTAGATAAATTTACTCTTGCTAATTTCGTGTTAATAGAGACTATTGCAGTTAACCATATATTTAACCTGTTTATTTGCCATTACATTATCCTTATGAGTCCTGAATGTTTTGTTGTTAGTTTGAGCATTAAACTTTAACTTGTAATTTTACCTAACTCTTTTGTTTTGAACCTGGAACTTTACGGGACAGTAGTGACTCTTAGTATTCTCACTTAAAGTGTACGTTATCTTTCTCTGTTCCATAACAATATATATATATATATATATATATATATATATATATATATATATATATATATATATATATATATGCATATGTATACCTGCTGCACTTGAAACAGAGTGTAGTGAAGGCCCTGAATCCAGGAGTGTTCCACTAATGCTGAATTAGCAAAGATAGTAAACACCCACAATGTACTCCATTATCATTTTCAGATTATTCAGATGTTTTCCTTTAAGGCCATTCTTTGATACCCATATCCGGTAAAGTCTGTCTGCTGTTGTCAGCCACCTTGAGTAACTTCAGGGTCAGTCTCATGAAAAGCCAGGTCTGTTGGCAAGTTGCTTGTTTTGATTCCCTGTGTAATCTCATAACCATAGCCTTGATCAGCGAGAATCCTTTTGGACTTCATGACTCGAGTGGACAAGAGGTTCTTCAGTGTGTACCTTTGTACTGTATAATTATGAAGGATTGGCTTCTGGCTCTGTGGCAGGGTCAAGCATCTTCCTTAGTGCTTGTTTGATAGGGTTTTGCCATTCAGTGCTGTTACAACTGTCACGGAGGTAACTTCATGGTATGGAGAGCACAAACCAGCCAGTTCAGCATAGGGGCACACTTCATCTCTCCCCAGTGCATAGTGCCACATTCCTAGCCAGTGTTGACATTTGTGGAGTCAGCACCAATGACTTGAAAGCTCTTGTCAATGTATTTATTTCTAATGAATTCCAGAGATTGTCTGCGATGATCTCAGCATGTTTCCTTGTCTTGAGGCTTTCTCAGGTGTGAAGTGGAAGAGATACTGTCCGCCTGGCTCGCTGAAGCGAAAGTAATACTCCACTCTGACCATGCCTGAAAACTGTCTGTCTGATTCCTCTGCCTTGAGTATCAACTTTTTGTGTGTCTTGATGAAAAAAAAAAAAAGTTCTTCCTTGCATCGGTCATGGAACTTCTGGTTATGTGTCTTCACAAATTTCTCCTTTTCCCCTCTTTACCTGCTGTGGCCAACTACAAGTCTCTTAGGCTCATTAGTGATCAATCATGCATCCATCAGCACAGCTGTAGGATGAAGGCAAACGTCATACCTGATACTCTGCAGGACAACATTAAGTACTGTACTTCTAAAGTTCTGTACTCCCATTTTTTTACTAGTGAATGTGCTTTGGGTTTCAAACAGAGCTTATCTGGAACAACATGAACAGGCACATCATGGTCATCATCTTCAAAAAGCTCCAATGATTCAGATGATATCAAGGACTGTTGCTTATTCATCTCATCTATCTGTTTACCGCACTTTCAGAGACTGTTTTTTCTCCTCCTACAATCGCTTTTGTTTCTTGACTTGCTTGTAATGTTCATGAAGATCTGGAACCCTATCTGATCAGGTCCAATAGATCCATTTTTGTCTCTTTGTCCTCTGATAAAAGCAACTTCTTCCGAAGGACTCATTCTCTCCTTAGAACACTGATAGTTGATGTGAGCTTCCTTCTTGCAAACCATGAGGACAGCTTTAGTCAGAGCAGGCAACAAATTCACATTTGCAGTTAAGACTGTCGAAACGCTCGTCACGCTTTGCAGTAAAACTTTCCATGATTTCCAGTTTTCCTTACCCAAGAGATATGTTTCTTGCCTGCTCCCAGCCCTCTGGCATTTTGTTCAGTACGATGACTCGTGAATCATTAACAGGAGGATGGAACAAATTTTTGCAATTTTTCATTTTCAGTTACTGCTGAGACTGGCTGCTGGGCAGTTTTTCCCATCCTCAGTGCTCTGTTCTCTCTCTCTTTCTCTCTCTCTCTCTCTCTCTCTCTCTCTCTCTCTCTCTCTATATATATATATATATATATATATATATATATATATATATATATATAAGTAAAAAAAAAGAACATCACGTAGAGCGGAAGTTCAGACAGTCGAAGCTCGCTCCTTTTCCCAACAGATTGCTCGTATGGGTAAGGTTGCTTTCTAGTCCGCGTTTTTTGAAGTCATGCTGAACACCTGGTCTTGTAGTGGGGATATCAATTTTTACTGATGATCTAATCTTTAATAGTAGAAACATAGACTGAGTATGGGTATTGTTACCTATGATTATTGACTGAGTAGTGTCTAAATTGTGTTTGGATAGGGATTTATTAATGACTGTATTCGTATGTCGGTGCATACATTTATTACTTTTATGAGGATTTTCTATCCCATGAAATATACCAAAGAATGTATACATACACTTTACAGAATGCCTTATAACATCTTAAAATGCTCAAATGTATGATTTGAAGAGCGACACACTGGTAAGAATTTACTTTTCTAAGATGTATTAGCCCATAAGAAAGTCAAGAAAATAGCGGAAACAGTGAAAAAGTCCTCACATTTATATAACAATTAACCCGGGAAAACTAAATGGAGATGAAATACCAAGAATAGCTTTCAGTCTTTGATGTTGAAATGCAAGGTTATAATACCCAGCCTCTTTCATGTAAGCACGGTCAAAAAACTGAAACCCTATTCGTGTCAAAGCCTTCATAACATTGACCACCGTACTCTTCAGTTCCATCAGATGCCTCTTTTTTTTTCTTTTTTTTTCACCACTGAATCAAGGTGCATATACTCTCACCATATGCAGTCACTCTCCATTCACCACATCACACACTCACGCCGTCTTATTCAAGAACTATCACTATTTATATTTACATTTTCTTTCAACCCGTTTATATCCATCCTGCCATATCCTCGACGCTCTCCCCCACTTAGGTGATAGCTATCATACAATATTATCTTTTCTACAATGATTAGAAGACAAATATCCCTACTAGAAAGCAAAAATTTTCTTCTAAAATGATTGTTAGGTAGTAGGAATGTCAAAATTGCACAGATAGGAGATGAAAAAAACACAGAAACAAGAGAACATTCAGGATAGAAGGAGATTTGGAGACCTATACCCATTACTACCTTCCATCAGCTACTAGTTTGTGGCTAAAGTGTGAAATGTAATCGGTAAAGGTCTACAAACATTCTCCCATAGTGAATGCTCTTTTGTTTCTGTGCTTTTTTTCATCTCTTATCTGTGCCCTTTTGCCATTCTTACTTCTTAACAATCACTTCAGAAGAAAACTGTTGTTTTCCAGTTTATGATCTTTTTGTGGAAGTATGATTATGCAGAAAGCAAGTGTTGGATTTGGATGGTTACACGCATAGCCTACTGAGAGACTAGAACGAGGATGAAAAGAAGTGTTTTGGTACGTTCTTTAGCTGTAGGCGAGCTGTGGCTAATCAAATATTGCGCAAAATGACGTGCTTACGAGTGACCGCGATGCGGTTTTCAGGCCGTAGTTCGCGAACCGTAACCTGAATGCTTTTCTAAACATGAAAAGACACATCTACACTTGACCAGAAGCGTTTTGGTATACAGCACGCTCGCGTACGCCTTTTTGTTTTGGAGTTATGACTGATGAAGAAGAAAGAAAGAACAAAATAGATATTTTTCCGGTTCCATTTTGCGACTCATACGAAGGTTATCAAGATTTTGCGAGTAATTTTGCACTTTAGTACCGGAGGTCTTTAGCTCATAATCTTAGAACTGGGTTTTGCGACCGTTTTCGCCTAAATACTCCTATACCCTATAGTACAGGACGCCATTTTGAGCTGCACCATTCCTACTTACGGAGTGCTACCGCACTGAGTGATGATTGCCCCTGCAGATCCTTCTTTTCCCTTATACAGAACATTCATACCTGACTTCTAGTTTTCTGGCATTCTGCTATTCACCCAGGTCATAGCGCACGGTTTTTAGATCCATTCAATCTCTGTCACTCCTCCATTACTCAACATGTCGCCACAGACACTCCTCAGTCAATGGTGCATTCTCTATTTGGCCACCTTCTCACACACTACCGGGCTACTGACCCCTTCTTTCCCTTTTCCATCTTTTCTTGTAGCCACGCTCTGTCCATATTATTGCTGATTTCGGTTTTTTCACATATTATCTCATTATAATATTCTGTCTCTTCAGCTTATTATCGTTATTTTATTAGCATTCTGCCCTTTTTATCGTTCAACCTCTTCCGTCTTACTTCCTTGGTATCCATTCAAAACATATCTCATTACAATGTTTTCTCCATCTGTTCAGGTTCTCTTTCTTCTTCACTAGCATTCTGCCATTCTCTTATTTTACTCCTTTACTACCTCCCCTGTCACCGTCCTGCTTTTTTGGCTTCCCTCCAAGGCAGTTTCTTACAACCCCCCCGCCCCCCCACACACACACTTTAAACATTTTTTTAAAAAACTCCGCCATTCTTTTTTAACTGGCTGTCTTTAGCTTCTACGCATCTCCCCCTTCTCAATATGCAGCTCTCTTTTCTCTCTACACCCTTGTTTTCTCTATTTCTATCCAGTCACCATTTTCCTTCTTCGTTCCTTCAACAGCTAGTTTTACCTACCCACTCCAGCACATATTTCATTTCCCCTCCTAATCTCTTTTCGTATCCTCAAAAGCTTCATCTTTATCACACTTTCTACTCCCTCCATCTGTTTTATATAGGCTATGTACCCAGTCGCCCCTCCACATTCTCCTGAGCTCCTTTCACTTCCCTCCTCCTGCAGCCTATCTACTTTCTTTTGCAGCATGGATTTCCATCTGACCTCCTCTCACCTCTGTTCACCCTCGTTCTGCACAATTATCCTAGACATGAGTGGTCAGAGCAGCAACATCTTTTTCCCTTATTAGTTCTAATATCGACACTGATTTCTGCATTCATCCATCCACACACAAGCAAAAGTCAATATCTTATGCTTAAATAACTCCGTTTCCCGTCTTCTATCCATTTTCCATGTATACCTTTGGAGCATTTTTGGCTGAAGATGGTATTTTGAAATCCTGAAGATGGTATTATGTAATCATAAACTCTTTCCAGTACAGTTATCATTGGAGATGCCACCATTCCCAGAGACTTATGTTGCTACAATCCACTGACTCCCTCCCCCTTGATTATTCTTGCATTACCAACACTGTACAATTCATTTCTCCTTTCAGAGAATTCTCACTTCTATGGAACATCTCCATAAATAATTCATCTTTCTCCCCAAAATCCTCTTTCACTCTATTCGCACACTTCTTATTCGGTGCATATATGCATAGTCATTTTTTTCTTTATTATTATTATTTCAGTCTTACCCAAACTGTCCCAGATGAATCTGGCTCATAGCCCTTTATATCATCCTCCTTGGTCTTACGTACAGTAGTGCAGTCAAATTCTATTCTCTAGTATTCATACTTGCCCCAGCACGCATTTCCAATCTAGACTCCCTTTTTCTCGCACACTTATCTTCCAATTGGTCTCACCCTGTCTATATATATATTTAGTACCCCCAAGAAGCTGAGGCTAACTCTTTTATTTCATCATCTGTGCCTCTTAACTTTAAGACACCCAGCTGAAAAGTGTAATTTGTTAGGTCTTTGACCATCAAAATCCGTGACAATTTTTCCGCTATTTTTAATTACTGATCAACAGCCTATCTTAAACCCTTTTAGTCGCCTAAAATACATAGAAAAAAAAAACGATCATAATCTCCGTTCCCTTAATTCAAGGCATAGATTTTAGTAATGTAGAAGAGGGATGGCGGATTGAGTTATATCCGTACCCTGATGATTGTGTCTTCGAATGTGCGTGGATATAGTATGACTGAGGATAAAATGGAGGAGATTGGGAAAATGTTTGTGAGAAGAAAGTTGGATGTGTTAGCTCTGAGTGAAACAAAAATGAAAGGGAAAGGTGAGTCTAACTTTGGAAGTGTGAATGGAAGGATGTCAGGTGTTGATAGAGGAAGGGCGAGAGAAGGTGTGGTCTTGTGAGTGAGCCCGGAAGTGCAGCAGTGGGTGACTGAATGGAAGGAGGTGCCATCGAGACTGATGTGGGTGAAAGCGAAATTTGGATGTGAGTTGTGGGTGTTTGTGAGTGCATATGGGTCTGGTAGCGAAAGGGATGGAGAAGAGAGGGAGTCTTTCTGGAATGATGTTGATGAGTGTCTGCAAAGTTTTGGAGCAAATGTGAATGTGGTAATGATGGGAGATCTGAATGCTAGAGTAGGAAATGTAACAGTTGAATGTGTAGTTGGTATGCATGGTGTGCCTGGAAGAAATGAAAATGGGGAACGAATGATAGGGATGTGTGTTGAGCGAGAGATGGTGATTGGAAATACCTTGTTTGAGAAGAAAGATATTTATAAGTATACATGGGTAAGACAGGAGGGTGGAAGGGTTGTTGATGGACCATTGATGGACTATGTGGTTGTGTTCAGAAATGTAAGAGGAAGATTGTTGGATGTGAGAGATTCTAGAGGGGAGGGTGGAAGTATGTCTGACCACTACCTGGTGGAGGGAAAGTTGAGAGTAGGTATAAGGTGGGTGAGAGGTAGGAGAGTTAGGTGTGGCAGGGAGGTTTGAAAGTGAATGAGTTGGATAAGAGAGAAATGATAGAGTATCAGGAGAAGTTGAAAGATGAGTGGAACGCAGTGAAAGATCAGGAAAATGGCAGTGTGGAGGAGGAATGGCAGTTGTTTAAGAGTGCTTTGGTGTGGCATGCGGAAGAGGTGTGTGGTGTGAGACGAGTGGGTGGTGCGGTGAGAAAGGGAAGTGAATGGTGGTGCTCGGAAATAAGTATGGCTGTGACTGAGAAGAGATGTGCATATGACGTATGGCTGCAGAGGAAGGATGAGTGTCATATGAATGGTATAAGGAAATGAGGAATAGGGCGAGAAGGGCTGTGTTTGATGCTAAATTGGAAGAAGATAGAGGTGGGGTAGGCAGTTGACTGAGAATTTTCAACAGAATAAGAAAATGTTTTGAAGGGAGGTGAAAATGCAGAATCTGGGAAGATAGTGCAAGTAAATGCAGGGGATGGAAGGATTTTAACTGAGATGGATGCAGTAAGGAATAGATGGGCGGAGTATTTTGAAAGTTTGTTAAATGTCGAGGAGGAAAGGCAGGCTGAGAATGTGACAGATGGAAGGGTGCAAGGAATATATGTGTTGGGGGAGTTGAATGATTCTTTGATCACGATGAAGGAAGTGCAGGGGATGGTAAAGAAGACGAAAGCAAGGAAAGCTGTGGGTATGGATAAGTGTGCTGTGGAATGCCTGAAAGGTAGTGGAGCGACTATTGTCGAGATGTTAGTAAGATTGCTGAACGTGTGTTTTGTGAGCCGTATGGTGCCAATTGACTGGGCAAGTGCTTGTGTTGTTCCGTTGTATAAAGGCAAGGGTGATAAGTATGAATGTACTTGCTTTAGGGTAATAAGTCTGTTGAGTGCTGTAGGTAAGGTGTATGGTAGAGTGTTAATTAAGAGAGTTAGAGAGGGTACAGAAGGAGTGATTGGTGATGAGCAATGTGGCTTTAGGAGGAGGGGATGCTTGGATTAGGTGTTTGCTGTCAGACAGGTGCGTGAAAAGTATTTAGCAAAATGTAATGATATGTTTTGGGCGTTCATAGATTTAGTGAAACGTGTAATAGAATTGATGAGGAGACTTTGTGGACTGTTTTAAGACGTATAGACTTGATGGTAGGTTGTTAAAAGGAGTGGAAAGTTTTTATGTAAATAGTAGAGGGTGTGTAAGAGTGGGAAATACTATGAGTGACTGGTTTCCCGTGAGAATGGGGCTGTGGCAGGGATGTGTGATGTCGCCTTGATTGTTGAATGTTTATATGGATGGCGTTGTAAAGGAGGTGAATGCGAGAGTGTTAGGTGGAGGTTTGAGTCTGGCGAATGCTGATGGCGAAGAGTGGAATCTGAATCAGCTGTCTGCGGATGGTACTACACTGGTGGCTGATTCGGAGAAGAGACTGAGACATTTGGTAGAGGAGTTTGGTAGGGTGTGTGAAAGGAGGAAATTGAGAGTAAATGAGAATAATAGTAAAGTGTTGAAGTGTACGAGGTTAATAGATGGTAGGAGGATGAATATAGTTTTGAATGTTGCTTGAGGTGGTAGAGTGTTTTAAGTATTTAGGGTCATATGTTGCTGTGGTTGGAAGAATAGATGTAGAAGTGAAGTTTAGAATCAATGAAGTTGGAAGGGCACTGGCAGGAATGAAAAAAGTGTTTAGATGTTGTTTGCTTAGAATGGATGTAAAAAGAACGCTGTATGAGTGTGTAATGGTACCGTCTGCATTATGTGGGGCTGAAACATGGAATATGGGTGTAGCAGAGAGGAAAAGTTTGAATGTAATGGAGATGAGGTGTCTGAGGAGTATGTGTGGAGTTTCGCGTATGGATTGAGTGAGAAATGATGAAATGCGAAGGAGAACTGGAGTTATGCGGGAAATGGCTGATCAAGTTGAGCAGAGTGTTTTGGGATGGTTTGGGCATGTGGAGAGAATGGATAATGAGCGACTGGTGAAAAAGATAACTGGATCGGATGTGAGAGGTGTAAGGCAGAAAGGAAGACCACGAATAGGATGGATGGACAATGTAAAGAGAGCGCTAGATGCAAGTGGGATGTTTGTTGGAGTGAAATTGTGAATGATTAAATGGTGCCGCAGCTCTGAAGGGATATTCTCCTGCATTTGATCTGATCAGCTGATCAGGTCAGGTGCAGGTAAGGGGATGGGTCCATTATGATGTGACAGGGGTAAACCAGCTCTGCTATTGGTCCCTGCCGCGGATGTCGCTGATTACATTGCGTAGTTGACCCATGTGCGGTGTGGTGCGGTGAGGATCGGTCCCTTCTCCCCTTGGGGCTAAGATACGAATAAATGTGTGTGTTTGGATGAGTAAATTGGGAGTGTATCGTCCTGTCTCGGCTACCCCTCCTCACTTTGGGGAAAGCAGCCTAGGTATATAGATAGATAGAAGAGATACATATATGTACTAATGTTAGTTCATTTTTGGATTGTGTATTCTTTTGACCAAGAGCTGCGAGCCACCCCACTTTGACCATCTCATACGTGTGGGATTGTTGCAATCGCTAATATCAAAGATGTCTACCATACGTTTATGTACTGTCCACTTAGTCATCCAGTCATATTGGCAAAGTCGGAGCGAATTCAGTGTGAAATGATTCGGCAGCGTCGAGCCTTCGCTCAGGAACAGATAATATAGTTCGGTTAATCAGACAAAAAAAAAAAATCATCAGAAAATCCGTGCATTGACATTAACCCAGCCAATATTTATCTAACTTTTACCTACGCTAACGTTAACCTATCAAAATGCCTTATTTTGTAAGGAGATTACGAAGGTTATTTGTTACTGAGCCTTTTCTCAAGGCACTGGACCCAACGTTGACAACATGACTGGATGACCAAGTATACCATGCAGGAAAAATTGCACCCCGGCCATTCACCCTGCCAGCCACCTGGGCAACCAGACCAGTCCCATCCACCCTGCCCACCCACGAATGCCACCCACCAAGCTCACCTAACAGTGCCACCCAACACATCCACCCACTCACATATCCACTCTGAACTCATCCAACCATCCAACCCACCAACCCAACCACCCACCCACAGCACTCCGGCCACGCAATCTTTTCAGCCACCCTGGCAACGCACCGTGCCCACTCACCCTGGCGACTTATTGTACCCACACATTCCGACGACCCATCTTGCCCACCGACCCCGGCCACCCACCCTACCTACCCACGAATCCCACCCACCTTGCTCACCCAACAATGCCATCAATCACATCCACCCACCCAGTCCTCCCACCGTACCCACCCACCTCTCGCTGAATGCTCACTCACCCAGCCCACCTACCCGACCTTGGGAACCCACCCAACCTATCCACCCACTCCTTCCACCGACCCATCCAGCCATTAACATATCCAACCACCCTTCTTACCCAACCCTCTTCAACCCGCCCATCCCATGCACCAATTCGAACCTCATTTATCCACCAAACTCGACCTATCCAAACCTAACTTACCAACCCATAACCCCGACCACCCACCTATCCAGCCACTCACCCACCCAGCCCACCCCACGCATCCATTCAACCCACCCCACGCATCCATTCAACCCACCCCACCCAACCAGCCCACCCCACCATCCGGCCCACTCACCTTGGCGATACACTGAACCACCACACCCACCAATCCCACCTCATCACCCCACCCACCTAACCAACTGACACACAAACATACACGATGACAGAGAGAGAGAGAGAGAAACCGACATTAAGACAAACACCAAGAAACACGCATACACACACACACACACACACACACACACACACACACACACACACACACACACACACACACACACACACACACACACACACACACACACACACACAGACACAGACATATGCACACGTCGAGCAAAGTAATATTTCGTTCGCACTTTCGTGTGTGTATGGGACTATACCGTAAACTGATATCACGATCATATATTTCGAGGTGGGGAGTTGTGTTCAGTAACTTTGTGTGTTAGAAAGGGAAAACAGCTCGTGTGGTCAGTGCTACAGGTTATAATCTGTGGGTGCTTGATTGCAGCTATACTGAGCAGTATTATGGAAGAACTGGCCTCAGAGGTTCTTTGAATTTCCGCTGACATGCCATCTTTTCTACCATACAGGGATAGTTTCGGACTCCGACGAGTCGACAGGCAGGTTATACAAACGTACCAAAAATTACACTAGTTTAAAATATGTTTTAACCTGCCATAGGAGTGGGAACTAATAATATTAAAATCCTATGTCGCAAGGAGTGATCGGTGTGTGTCATATAAGACTGCTAGGCCCCAGGCAGGAGGCTGCTTGGTCTATGCCCAAACTCGGAGACACACACACACACACACACACACACACACACACACACACACACACACACACACACACACACACACACACACACACACACACACACACACACACACACACACACACACACACACACACACACACACACACACACACACACACACACACACACACACACACACACACACACACACACACACACACACACACACACACACACACACACACACACACACACACACACACACACACACACACACACACACACACACACACACACACACACACACACACACACACACACACACACACACACACACACACACACACACACACACACACACACACACACACACACACACACACACACACACACACACACACACACACACACACACACACACACACACACACACACACACACACACACACACACACACACACACACACACACACACACACACACACACACACACACACACACACACACACACACACACACACACACACACACACACACACACACACACACACACACACACACACACACACACACACACACACACACACACACACACACACACACACACACACACACACACACACACAGATCCACTTTTATATTAAGGATTATGGAAATCATACAAGAGATGATACAAACCAACATACCTGTCAGTGACTGATTGCATAAAACACTGTTGCTTCCTTTGTAAGTCAGGAATGGAGACATGAGAGTATTTATAGTCTGTGAAGACATTTAGTTGGAAGAGCTGAGACAGGCAGATGAAGCCGGCAACGCGAGGCAGTGGGTGGGAAAGGTGGGAGGGAGAGCGGGAAGATCTGGGGACGGAGAAGAGGAAGCATGAGAAGCGGAAGGTCGAGTATTGTTTTACTGGTAGCTTGCGTAGTATATGGACTCATGTATCTTCGACATGCATCTTTTTCTGTTATGGATCCATTTCCATTGGGATTCCATGATATGCTCTTCAGTAGGCAATAGTATTAATGAACGAATAGTTAGGTAAAATGTTAAATATCATAATTATATGAGTTCATTTTTGCTTGCTGTTCATACTGTTGAATGATTAAACAGTCAAATATCAAAGATTAATTCGTAAGACTTGGGGCCAACCTTCCTTGGGAAAAAGCAAGCACAGGGGATGATTAGTAGATGAAGTTATTGTGAATTGCTCTCTGTGTGTGTGTGTGTGTGTGTGTGTGTGTGTGTGTGTGTGTGTGTGTATGTGTGTGTGCGCGCGCGCGCGGAACCATCCTGGTTCTTCCTGGTGCTGCCGCTGTTGGTACATACAGCACTGGATACGTGGGTGCTGATGAGTGGTTGGGTACGGGAATAACAGGTTCACTGGTTAATAGACCCGCGGAGAATATACAGTAAGTCCTTGGTGGAAATAAGTAAGTCATCCCGGGGAGAGGAAGTAGGTCCATCATGGCAACATTGAAATTGTTCCGTAAGGGGAACTTAGCTCCATGTAGAACAGGCAAGGCTCCTTAAAAGTGTAGTACGTCCATGGGGGAATAGGTATGTTCCCCATGAGGGATATATGTAGATGATGGAGGAATACGTATGTCTTCCCCCATCCATAACAGCTAAATAGGTCCATGGGGAAACAGATCCCTCCCACATGAGAGGGTGCAGATCCAGGATAAGATTATCCTCGTATGTGGAAGCAAGGCCACCGAAGACTACAGAAGAGGCCTTCTGATAATTGATTATAAGTCCACTGGGAATGGATATGTCCCATTATGTGGGAAAAATAAGCCAACTGGGTATCATGGAAGTCTCATATGAAAGAAAGGCCGGTCCATTGTGGGAATGGGTCCCTGCAGCAAAAAATTTTTCTTTGCGAAAACAGATCACCTGCTGAAAGCGCCTCAAAGAAACTTGGATTATTGTCCAGAGTCCGCAATTTCTTCACTGACGAGCAGTTAGCTATAAGTTATAGCTAGAATATTAATCACATTTGTGGAATGGATGTGGAGAGGTTGCACTAAAACAACTGGACGGAATTCAGAACAAGGCAGTTGGAATCATTAATGACCCTGCTATTACACATAGACTACCTCCTCTACAACTAAAAAGGAATGTTGCCTCCCTTGCATTATTTTACAGATACTTTTATGGCAAATGCTCAGAAGAAATTGCATCCACTGTGCCACCTCTCCATGCCTGCCCTCGTGCTACACGGGCATTTGGTAGTGTTCATGACTGGAATGTCACACAGCCATATTGCAGAACTTCTGCCTATCAGAATTCTTTTATTCCCAGAATTGCACCTCTCTGGAACTCGCTTCCCTGGAGTTGTTTCCTCCCAAACTTCTACCTACAGCTGTTCAAGTCCAATTGTTACATATTTTTTATGAACGAAGGATGCCAGTAATCTGGTGTATGGATTATTTTCTCTTATTAATTTGTCTTTCCTTCCTCTTTTCTGTTATTAAAAAAAAAAAATCCATAATGTAGTTTCTCCAACAGAAGCGTAAATGGATTTTTGAGAGTAAATAAAAACCGATGACAGTGAGGAAAGAGCCATAACTGGAACTCAAATCTTCTAAACAAGGAGGACGCAGAGGGAAGCAGAGAAGAGGAGAGAGGGTTTGGTGGAGAGAAAGGGAGCGAGATGGAAAGTAGCTGCGTATGGAGAGAGAGAGAGAAAAAGAGAGAGAGACAGACAGACAGACAGACAGACAGAGAGGGACAGGAGAGGAGTTAGATAGAGGGGGAGAGAGAGAGGCATGCGGGAGGCGCGAGTGAAGTATGATGGAGGACAAGGGAGGGAAGGAGGAGGGGAAGGATGTGGATGTGGTAAAAAGTGGAGGCCGCAAGAAGTGGATCAAAATATTTAAAGATGATTACATGATACTCGTATAATTAACCGACTTAGACGGGTCTGTTCGCTACGTTGTCGCTCTTCTAGAGTTGCTTAAAGCTGAATTATATCCTAATTATGAAAGTTATTGAATGAGTGTAAGCATTAGAGTGTATGAATCGTATCTTACCGTATAGTTTATAAAGGTTCCAACATGACTGCATGCGTCGGCCTTGGTCACCTAATGGCGGCTCTCCACGCTGCTTGATCTCTGCCACCCTCCCTATTCAGTCCCTTTTCCTTGAGATCGCTCTCTGTGATCTCGTCCCAGATCTTTTTTGGTCTGCCTTTCCCAACCTTACCCCCGACGTTCACACTTCTCATCTTCCGCACTCAACTGTCATTCTCAATTCTCTCAGCATGGCCAAACTGTCTCAGTCTACCCCTCCTCATCACAACCCCAGTACATTCAAGTCCCATCCTCCCACTCAGCTCTTCAATAGCAATCGCAGTCCGCCAGGGCTCGCATTGAAAGACGCATTTCACATCCTTCTAATCAGTGTCATTTCAATACGTTTGAGCCTACGAATATCCTCTTCCTTCATTGTCCAGGTATCACTACCATACAGCATTACACTCCTAACACGTGCCGCATACAAAGATCCCTTAGCACAGAGGAAGAGCCTTCTCAATGTTAGGAGAGGCAACAAATCCCTGAACTTCCTCCAATCACTCCTTACCCTAGCCAGCACACAATATGTCCCCTATATAACAAACCTCCTCCACACACTGAAGAGACTCTCCAGCAAGATCAATCATTTCATGTTGATAATCTCTATACGAGTATGCTCTCCTGGGTACACTGCGTAGGCGAAATCAGCATTACTTCGCAGCCTACTTCTAATACCACTATATATCTTTTGCATCCATTTACCACAAACGCTACACATGATGAAGTTACTTCCCACACCCTCTTGGAAACTGCACATGGCCACACTCCTTCTGCTTTGACTACCGTCACCATCCCTAGATATATTATCATCTCTTTTGTCTTACCCATTGTGCTCCATTCCGTCTCATATCTATGGAGACTATATAAAAATAATGATGTATGGATGAGTGTGGAAGAGAGAATAAGTGACAACGGGCATGGATGAGGCAGAGTATGAATGAGTCAAGGTAAGTCAGGAGTGACTGAGCGTGAACTGGAATGAGGATGAGTGAGTATGTGAGTGAGAGCGCAAGAATGACCGTGAATGGTGAGAGTGAATGAGTTTGCAAATGAGGGTAAATGACGATGTGTAAGAGTGGCTCTGAGTGCAAGAGTGTGAGAGAGAGCACTGTGTGAGAGTGAATTTGAATCAGAGCGATTGAATGAATATATAGGAGTCAAAGTGAATGAATTTAGAATAGTGTGTAAAAGTAAGTGAATGTGAGAGTGAGCGAGAGTGAACAAGTAAAACGGACATTAAGAAAGTATTCGAGTAAAGTGACAACAGATGCGAGTGAAACTTACTTAAAGAGTTAATGAGAACACAGCGAATAACAGTGAGTAAATGTGAATGGAGCTCAAAATGAAGAGAGTGAGCATGTGAGAGAGAATGTGAGAAGCATTAGTGAGATATTGACAATACTCCCTGAATACGTGAATGTGTGTGTGTGTGTGTGTGTGTGTGTGTGTGTGTGTGTGTGTGAGACAGACAGACAGACAGACAGACAGACAGCAGCGACGGCCTTACACATCGCAGGGTCCTGGGAAGAAGAGTGACTTGGGGCACTCCGCATAACTATTAATCTTCATATCCTTACGTTAAAATATCAGTAGCAACTCTACAGAACAGTCTAGGTTCTAAAATGGTTTTATTTAACTGTGATGTTAACTGAAAGAACAAAAACTATAATCCTTTTGAAATATCTTTCATTAACATAATGATAATAGCTATATTTGTGGGCCCCCAATGCGGGCGAACCATGGGCAGTTGCCCATTTTGCCCACCCCAAAAGCCGTCACTGGAGAGAGAGAGAGAGAGAGAGAGAGAGAGAGAGAGAGAGAGAGAGAGATTTTGTGGAAGTGAGAAACCTACTGCGATATTTATTTGTGTTTAAAACTATATATAATGAAGGAAAAGCATTCGGGAGCTGAATGCTAATCGACCGCCAGAATATGCTGTTGGCCAAGTTACAAGCTACTTTCAAACAAATGTGAAGAAAATTCTCAAAACTCTACATAATTTAGTCACTACATTTCACCAAATGCCAATCTGTATTAAAAGAAGTTGACTTTTGGCAGCCATTGTTGTGACCTTGACCTTGACCCCGAGTGCCCATTTCCGAACTCGTCCAAGATTTTGGCGATATTTGGGTACCCTGAAAGTTTGATGTTGATAGCTCAAGCCGCTCATGAGATATAATGGTGCTAAAGGCAGGCGATGAAAACTAGTTGACATTTAGCAGCCATTTTGGTGACCTTGACCACGAGTGCCCATTTTCGATCGTCCAAGATGTTGGCCATATCTTGATACCCTGAAAGTTTCATGTTGATAGCTCAAGCCGTTCATGAGATATAATGGGAACAGATACGGAGACAATGGTAACCGATACATACACACACACACACACACACACACACACACACACACACACACACACACACACACAAAGTACATCATATATACACAATGCACACACAAGCGCTCACACACATACATACAGACAACACACGCTCACACAGCACACACATAACAAACACACATACACATAAAAAACACACAGCTACACACACACACAAACTGACACACATACGGACACAAGCATAAACACGTATGGATACACAAAAACACAATTACACACACACACACACACACACACACACACACACACACACACACACACACACACACACACACACACACACACATACACATACACAATTTATGCACTGCACACTAGCACACATACACATGCATACAGGTAACACACACACACACACACACACACACACACACACACACACACACACACACACACACACACACACACACACACATCATTTTGCAAGGTGAGTACCATCTTCAGTAAAGTGGCTATGGAAGAAGTTAAGAGAAGGGATTAAGGCAGAGCACACGATGATGATTTCTACCCATAACTGGTTGAAATGGAAGCACATAATAAATTATTAAAGAAAGTGAATAAACGGGAGAAATCTTTTCAAAGGGAAATAAACGAAATTATGATCAAACTACGCATGCAGAAAGAAGAAAATGAAAAACTAGTAAAGGAATTAAACAAAAAAGACACAACAATATACGAGCTGCCAGTTGAGGTAGTTTCACTTAGAAGACTAGTGAAATGGCGAGTACTGTTGTCAGCCATGAGAGTATTATGGAATAGTACAGAAATGATAGAGACAATTAGGCAAGCTAGCAGTTTGATAGACCAAAGCAATGATACAGAAGAGAAGATAGTCCAGGTGAATGAAATTAGGAGAAATTGCAAAGATGAAGTACAAAGTTCTTATGCCAAAATGGTGAAAGTAGGGAAGGACTTATAAACAAAGTCGAAGAAAAAAAGCATTAAAAAGGAAGTGAAAAAAAATCATTTAAAACAACCCCAAACTCATCAGAGAATCAGCTGATATCAACAAATTTCTAGTAATCGCTGGAATAGACGAAGAAGAAATCAGAAACAGAATCTTGAGAGACGAAAAGATGGTAAATATATTGAACATTCTGAAGAAAGTATCAGAGGATATCTGTGGTAAAGATACAGGGAACACAAAAGGCAAGGGAAACACCGGTATGAGAAAAACAAGTCAAGGCCTCTGAAAGTAACATTCCACTGAAGAGGAAATATTAAAAAATGCTAACAAACTCGTGAAAAAAGAGGAATTCCAAACAGTATGGATAAAAAGATGCCTAAGTCAGGAGGAATGGGGATTACTAAAGGAAGAGAGGGAAGAAGCAAAAACAAAAAAAATGAGGGATGATCAAAGGAAGGGAGAAGCACACTTTTTTACAAAGTAGTGGAATTACAAGTAAGAAAATGATACATAAACAACAGGGACTAAGAAAAAGGAAGGCAGTGGACTTAAACTATGTCAGATATGTAAAAGAACATGGTTAAGTTGATGTACTCAGATATAAATGAAATGGTATCCAAATTATTCGAATACAAGACTATACCAGAGAAATGGAGCCTCGTGTTATTTTCCCAACTGAAACAAAATTAATCCCAAGGATATCAAACGACACCCTAAACTCTGAGGATTATACTATATGGAGAGGAGATAGATATTTGAATAAAGGAGGAGGAGTTCTGGTATTAACCCCCGGCATGCTAATTCTTATGAACCCGATTCCCTAAGTCATTTTTAAGGACTTTTTATTTTAATATTAACCCTGCTCAGGTAGATGTCAGTCCATGTTGCATAACTTGTAGACATAGGTCTCTCAGATCCAAAAATACAAAAATTCGGGAAAAATGTTTATGTTTCCTTTATTCCAATACTGGAAATAGAGTAACATATTTAATGGCTCTGCAACACAAACATGTAAACAAAATGAACTCTTTTCTTTTTATATTTTTAACAAATTTTTGAAAAAACTGTAGGAAAAATAAATATTTTTTGGCTTTCTATAAGAAACTAAAAGATCTGAATGGTTGCCTGAGTGGTCCCAAAGCTTGGTATGATATGGTGCTTCTTGGTGTGAAGAGGGACTGCCAGACACTGCATTCATATCTGCAATCAGGGAGAACAAAATATCTTACACATCAGGCAGACATGGGTCTCAACTACCCAACGTATACTCGCATACCCTTATACTGCGGAAAGAGAGAGAGAGAGAGATTGAAGTAACTCCCTCATCCCTTGCATGGATACACAAAGTTAGGAAGATACTGAGAAGAGCAGAGCTGTGATTTCGCGAGAATTAAAAGTCAACCGAAGTTGACTTCTGTTGACTTTTTACGTCATAATGTTGACTTGGGCACAATTTTCTTGTCCAGGCGAGGGCAGAATCCAACACTGACATTATCAAATTCCAACCGTGACCCTTCACGTTGACTTTCGCCATAACAATGGTTGGGAGTAGTGTTGCCCCCATCCAACCTGCTGCTGTTGGATCGCAAGCGTAAACACCGCTCAGCTGATTCTCAGTACTTCTCCACATTCTTCCCACATTTCCTCATATTTAGCCATGGCTAAGTAAATAAGAATTATATGGTGGGTATTATTTAGTTAAACGTGCAAACATCGTCACAAAATTAAAGTACTCAAATGTGGTGAAGGCAGACAAGTTCGAAGATTTACAAGCTAAAAATACCTATGATAATGTCAGCTTGTGAATGTTGTGTGGCTGGTGTTACGATGACAAAAATGTTCGTAATGTCATGCAATGTCATGTTCGTAATGTCATGCAATTGCTTCTATGCTTTGCATGTACAGGTAGATATTCTATTGTTTATTAATTATTTATGTCGCCATAATTTTTGTTGTTGGTGAGCGAGCGGGATGGAGGAGGCAGACACATCAGCAGATAGTTTGTTGTACAGGCGATCACGCGCCGAAGATCAACCCAGCCGAGTTGGTCAGTCAACCAGAATATCTGACTTATTTCTAGCGAAATCACGGCTCAGGGTTCCCGGGTATTTAGAAGTTAATGAACTAGAAAATGGGACGGAAGGGGGAGGTCTCTCAGACCCACTTCTACCTGAGCAGGGTTAAATAGCTCCTACTTCATATGGTGGAAAACGTGTAGCTGCTACATAGATCATGTAAGCAAGTTTTTTTTTTTTTTATGGGAGCATTTCTAATGCGTTTGGCATCTCAACTGAGCTATTTCCGTCACCACCTGCACGTCCTGCCATCACCCACGTATCCTCGGTATATCTCCCTATTACTAGCATGGAAGGGAGAGGTCAAATGTGCAGCTTCATTTCTTCACCATAGCTGAACTAAGGTAAACAATGAACTCATATACTGTATATCATTCCAGTACTTTTCCATGCACTTTTTCATTTCACATGAGCAAAAATTATTTTTCAGAAAAAATTAATCTCATTTTTCGGGGGGGGGGGGTAGATCAGGAAACCTAATGCAGAAGTTATTGGGTTAAGTTGATTTTTTGTCATCAGATCAAGTGTTTCTGAGCTCGAACTTATCACTCTCATCTTTTTGTGATTTACGCCTCTTGGGTGGGTGTGAGGGCGGCGATAAGTCGCCAGCACTGTAGGAGGTAGACGGGCATGAATCTGCCATTGCTGGGCTACAAATGAGAACTGAATTACCACATATGAAGTATTTGGCAACAGGGTTTGGCAACAGCTCTGATGGTGTACAGGGAGACTCAACGTTTCCATGGAAACCACTGATGCTTCCTCGTGCTTGAAATTATGGCACAGAGACCTATTGCCTCATATGAGGCGATCAGCATGGCCAGGAGTGGCCTGCATTTCTGAATTACTAAATATGTGGTATTTGACAGCTGCATTGTGTCAGGGTTTGGCAACATCTCTGATGGTGCAGAGGGAGATTCAATGTTCCCATGGAAACCAGTGACTCTTCCTCATGCTTGAAATTATGGCGCCGAGACCCATTGCCTCATATGAGGAGATCAGAGTGGCCAAGGATGGCCCGCATATCTTCTTCTATCACAAGAATAACTGGCTACATTAGAGATTGACACATCGGAAGTGAAAATAATTGTGGCATATTTATACATGCCACCAAAAAACAAACACTTGGGAAAGAGGCCAATGTGAAGACCTGGCAGAAAATACAGTGCAGAGTTTAAAAGCTGTTGGGATCAAAAGCTCCTAGATCTTGAACACAAGTTTGTCCTAACACAACATATAAAGGACAACACCAGAAAAGAGGACTTGATAATCCATCTTTACTGAATCGTATATTTACCAGGCAACATAATGGTATCAAAAACATAATGTATCACCTTCCATTCGGCAAAAGCGACCATGCAGTATTAAATTACAGCTTCAGGATTGCATATGATACAGATAGCAGTAATGAATGTTGCAAAAAGAGCTTGAACTATGACCTAAAGAAGTACTTCATAGAAATAGATTGGGAAAAGGAGCTTAGAGGACAAGATATAAATATTATATATAGGAAATTCTGTGAATTTTGTTAAACACGAGTCCAAAATTATATCCTTCAGCACCAAGAAGCAGAAATAGGGATAAAGAAGTAGTTTAACACAAATTATAAAAAATCAAAAGAGAAAAGAGACTTGCTGTGGAATAATACAGAAGACACAATAGTGAGAGGGCATATAACAACTATAAACAGGGAAGAAATGATTATACAAGGATAAGGAGAGAAAATGAAATCCACTTTGAGGAAGACTTTATAAATAAAAGTAGTGATCAACCAAACCGTTATTACAGCTACATCTGAGGCAAAACCAAAGTTAAACATAAAATAGTCAGTCATGGATGACGGGATAACCTATACCCAAGAAGGAGATATTTGCGAAGTTCTTAACAAAAACTTCCAATCAGTTTCTACAGAAGAAAGTAATTTTGAGAGAGATGGAAAGGAACATGAATGGCCACACATATTACCAAATATACGAATATCTGAAAAAGATTTACAGGAAGAGGTGAACAAATTAAACAAAGGAGAAGCAAATGGTCCTGACGAAATTTCAGGTCGAGTGCAACAATACACACAGTATACAGGGAAATACCCTCCACGTAGCAGATATCCCACCGTTGTTTTGGTCGGGTTTGAGGCACGACCCTGTAAGGGTGGTCTGGAGGTCCGTTTGTGAAAAATTCATTTCAAGGGGCTCTACTAGAGTGACAAGCCTAATGTTTTCCTGCAGCCCAGGAAACCATTTACAACGCTGGGTGGTAACCATGTAACCAGAAAGCGGAATGATGAGGAGCTTGCTATGGTGCTCTTGCTAACTAGGTGGAGAGACGCATATGCGGCATCCATCCAGGAACCAAACCTCCACACTTCTTCCCTCGACTCACTGTTGCGGGGCGCTGTTAACCCCAAGAAAACACCGGTTCACTGCATGGGACGACTCTGCAGGGGCGTTTGCTCAGACCGGGGTTCATCAACAACAACAGCTGACGAAGGGAAGGGTGATAGCCACATCGTTGTATGGCTGAGTGCACTCGTGTCTCTCTGGGTAAAGTAGCTAGTGAAGGGTAATGTCTGATGGTGTTTCATGAAGGATGCTGTTTGACTGGAGGTATTAGATGACTGTGTTGGCTATGTATTTGCCGTATGTGTTCATGAGGATCAGAAGAGTTCATGTAGATCAGATATTCGTACTAAGGTGTTTAGTGGAAAGTTTCTAGAGAAGAGAAGGAAGTTGTATGTGGCCTTTATGGATTTGGAGAAAGCATATGACAGAATGGATAGACATGGAATGTGGAAAATACTAAAAGTAAATGGACCAAATGGGAAGCTGTTCAATGCCGTGAAGAGTATGTAAGGGGGGCGCTAGGGATGCTGTGGGTGTGAATAGTGAACTGAGTGAATTTTTCTATCTTAAAGTTTGATTCAAATAGGCATGTGCCATGCCTCCATGTTTGTTCAATTTGTCTATGAATGGAGTTATAACAGAGATACAAGGTAGGGCAGTGGATGTTGGAGCGGCCATAATGAGAGACGGCAGCATCTGGAAATTTCCTGTTCTGTTGTTTGCAGATGATACTGTATTGTTAAGTGAAAACGAAGGAGAAGTGTAAGGGTTAGTGAATGAGTCTGGGAGAGTTTGTAAGAAGCATAATCTAAAGACGAATATAGGGAAGACTAAAGTTGTGGTCTTCGAGAAAAATGAAGTCACTGAATGCATAGTGAGGCTGGATGGTTAGGAAGTGCAAAACTTGAGCGCATTTAAGTACCTTGGTAGAGTGACACATAAGGATGGAAGTTTTGAGGATTAATTCTTTGAAAGGGTACAGCAGGGAAGAAGAGTTGCTGGTTCGTTGAAAGCAGTGATAAGAAATAGGTGAATGCGCATGGAAGTAAAAAAAAGTCAGTGCATGATAGTATTGTGATACCAACTCTAACGTATGGATCCGAATCCTGGACCTTGATGATGAACATAAGTGAGAGCAGTGGAAATGGGTTATTGAGAGGAGCATGTGGAGTTTCGAATCAGCGCTTGTAATGATGTGGGTACAGCAGCTTGCCAACTGAGCTATCTAGGCACCTCTATCTGAGGTATATGAGAGAGGGGCGGTGTGAGCTGGGAGCAGGTCAGTGAAATGGCAGGGGACAGGGCGAAATGGAAGCGATTTGTTTGTGGTCACCTTTTATGGGATCTAGGCGTCTGGCAATAGATAGACAGATGTGAAGACTGACAAATGAGGAAATGGATGAGAGTTGTGATGTGAATGTGGATGTGATATAAAGCGTTAGAAGAAATACACTGAGGTGGTTTGGCCATGTGGATGATGGAGAGTGAGAGATTAACAAGGAAAGTGTATGTAAGTAAGGTAGGGGGGGGGGGAAGAAGGAGGGGAAGGAAGAGGATGAGACGGAAGGATGGAGTGGAGAGGTATATGAGAGAGGAGTTGTATGTTGGCGGGAGGGCATGAAATGCCAGGGGACAGAGCAACATGAAGGGGATTTGTTTGTGGCCACCCCTTACGGGATTAGGGTGTTTTGTTAAAGATAGATAGTTCGTGAAGTGTAGTGCTAGGTGGAAGGGGCGAGATGTAACTGGAACACTCTATGTAGTGGTAGGTTGATGTCCGGTTCGTGCTTCTTTGTGGAAAGTTATGATGCTGCATAAAGTTAAAAGGGAAGAGATGAATCCAAGTTAAGCTGTATTATGTTTGTGCTATCTTTATTGCGGCTAACAGATCTAGTTTCAAACTTGAACACTTGGGCATGAATGTGGCATATGTTCGTTACTTGGTAATTGCTTTTCAGGATCGTCTTGCAGTATCTGGACAGAGGCCGTCGTGTTTAATACGACCGAATGAATTGCAGCGTTTGGGCAGCATACATCTGACATGGATGGCCAGCTTCATTATAAGCTGTCAGCCAGCCCAGCGAGTCAAGTCCTACAGATTATATTGCGGAACAGAGAGAATTGTGGCAACTCTATTGTCATCACACACACACACACACACACACACACACACACACAAACCCTTGCCTGAACATACCATGCAACAAGTCGCGAGACGCTTCAAACGAGAGCTCTTGATAAGCGGATGCAAGCAGCGCCAGATACCAACTTCCTCCTCTTCCTCTTCCGCCTCCAACCAACTCTCTCATACTCCTCCGCTGATGTTTTGTCCCGGCCTTCCTCTCCCGAAAGCCAGCCAGATCCCTTCCATCTCCCGACAGCCAACCCTTCCCCATCTCTCTCCTGACAGCCAACCAGAACCCATCCCTCTCCTCACAACGAACCCGACCCCATCCCTTTCCATGCAGACCAACCCGACCCTATCCCTCTCCCGACAGCCAACCTGACCCCATCCTTCTCCCGACAGACAACCCGACCCCATACCTCTCCCGACAGCCGACCCGGCCTCATTCCTCTCGACAGCCAACTCGACCCCATCCCTTTCCTGACAGCCATTTCAGTCCCATCACTCTCCACACAACAACCCTACCCATCCCTCTCCAGGCAGCCAACCTGACCCCATCTCTCTCCCGACAGCCTACCCGACCCCATCCCCCTCCAGACAGCCAACCAGACCCCATCCCTCAACACGTCAGCTTTATCATTTATTCTCAACTTGTATCGCCCACACGGTTTATCCTTGATTGTTTAAGATCTCCATTGCAGATTGCCTGTACGTTTGTAAATAATCTTATCCATCCAGTTTATGGTTTTTAAAACTCATCGAAGTCTCACTATATTATGCTTTACCATAAAGTATTGGATTTATTCCGCCGTTTGTCTTCCAGATTATCGTCATTCCTTCATAAATTCTTTGTATCCTTCATCTTCAGTATTGGTATCGATATTAGTCCGTGTGGCGTTCATTGAAGGAACCAATCTTTTCACAGGGAGTAATACCTAGAATTTACCCGTTCTCAGGCTGACGAAGTACGAATCAGGAAGAAGTGACTGTAGTGAGAACAGTGGATGTGAAAGCTGAGGTTTTTATAGTTCTGTTTTACCTCGTACAAACACTCATTTCTTATACTCCAGCTATCCATCTCTTGCACATTGTCTGAGTCTTCGTTCAAGATACATTCCATGTTGCAAGCAGTTCCCCTGTTTCATCGACAACTTGCTGAACTCTATCTATCTATCTATCTATATACCTAGGCTGCTTCCCCCAAGGAAAGGGAGGTAGCCGAGACAGGACGACTCACTCTCCATTTACTCATCCATTCAAACACATTCA
The DNA here is from genome assembly GCF_032717465.1 of Coenobita brevimanus. NCBI lineage: Eukaryota > Metazoa > Arthropoda > Malacostraca > Decapoda > Coenobitidae > Coenobita > Coenobita brevimanus. Next base: position 23,313,918 of record NC_137000.1, on the reverse strand, counting down.
TTCGCATCTTAGCCCCAAAGGGGAGAACGGACAGATCCTCACCGCATCACACCGCACAAGGGTCAACTGCGCAATGCAAGCAGTGACATCCACAGCAGGGCCCGACAGCAGAACTGGTTTACCCCTGCCACATCATAACAGACCCATCCCCTTACCCGCACCTGACCTGACTAGCTGATCAGACCAAATGCGGGAGAATATCCCCTCAGGGCTGCGTCATCACTTATTCATTCACAATTTCTCTCCATTTATTTCTGTCACGCACAGCCACTCTTCCTTGCTCAACAGACATCCCTCTCGCATCCAGCGCTCTCTTCACACTGTCCATCCATCCTATTCGTGGTCTTCCTCTCAGTCTTACACCTCTCACATCAGATCTAGTTATCTTTTTCACCAATCGCTCATTATCCATTCTCTCCATATGCCCAAACCATTGCAACACCCTCTGCTCAACTCTACCAGCCATCTCCGAAAAACTCCAGTTATCCATAGCACTTCATCATTTCGCACTCGATCCATACGCGTCACTCCACACATACTCCTCAGACATCTCATCTCCATTACATTCAAACTTTTCCTCTCTGCTACACCCATATTCCATGTTTCAGCCCCATATAACGCAGTCGGTACCACAACACCCTCATACAGCCTTCTCTTTACATCCATTCTAAGCTGAACGACATTTAAACACTTTTTCATTCCTCCCAGCACCTTTCCTACTTCATTAATTCTAGACTTCACTTCTGCATCTATTCTTCCATCCACAGCAACATGTGACCCTAGATATTTAAAACAATCTACCTCCTCAAGCAACTCACCATTCAAAACTATATTCATCCCCCTACCATCTATCAACCTCGTACACTTCATCACTTTACTATTATTCTAATTTAATTTCAATTTCCTCATTTAACAACACATTCAAAAATCCTCTACCAACTGTCTCAATTTCTCCTCTGAATCAGTCACCAATGCAGTATCATCTGCAAACAGCAGTTGCTTCAGATTCCACTCTCCTCCATCAACATTTACCAGACTCAGACCACCTAAAACTCTTGCATTCACCTCCCTTACAACACCATCCATGTAAATATTAAACAACCAAGGCGACATCACACATCCCTGTCGCAGCCCCACTCTCACGGAAACCAATCACTCACAGCATTTCCCACTCTTACACACGCTCTACTATTTACATAAAAACTTTTCACCCCTTTTAGTAACCTACCATCAAGTCCATACAATCTTAAAACAGTCCACAAAGCCTCCCTATCAATTCTATCATACGCTTTCTCTAAATCCATAAATGCCCAAAACACATCCTTGCCTTTCGCTAAATACTTTTCACACACTTGTCTCACAGCAAACACCTGATCAACGCATCCCCTCCCTCTCCTAAAGCCACACTGTTCATCACTAATCACTCCCTCTGTACCCTCTCTAACTCTCATAATTAACACTCTACCATACACTTTACCTACAACACTCAACAGACTTATACCCCTAAAGCTAGTACATTCATACTTATCACCCTTGCCTTTATACAACGGGACCACACAAGCACTTGCCCAGTCAATTGGCACCATACCTTTCTCAAAGCACACATTCAATAATCTTACTAACCAGTCAACAATAGTCACTCCACCACCCTTCAGGCATTCCACAGCACACCCATCCATACCTGCAGCTTTCCCTGTTTTCATCTCCTTTACTGCCTTCTCCACTTCCTCCTTCGTGATCAAAGAATCATTCAACTCTCCCAACACATTTATTCCTTGCCCCTTCTATCTGCCACAATCTCAGCCACGTTTTCCTCCTCTGCATTTAACAATCTTTCAAAATACTCTGCCCATCTCTTCCTTACTGCATCCATCTCAATTAACATCCTTCCATCCTCTGCTTTTACTCGTTCTTCCTTCCCAGACTCTCCCTTTCGCACCCTTTTCACCTCCTTCCAAAACATTTTCTTATTCTGTTGAAAATTCTCTGTCAGCCGCCTACCCCACCTCTCATCTGCTGCCACCTTAGCATCACGCACAGCCCTTCTCGCTCTATTCCTCTTTTCCTTATACCTTTCATATGACATCTCATCCTTCCTCTGCAGCCACACTTCATATGCACGTCTCTTCTCAGCCACAGCCATACTTACTTCCTCGCACCACCATTCACTTCCTTTTCTTACACCACCACCCACACGTCTCACACCACACCTCTTCTGCATGCTCCACCACAGCACTCTTAAACAACTGGCATTCCTCCTCCACACTGCCATTTTCCCGATCTTTCACTGCGTTCCACTCATCTTTCAATTTCTCCTGATACTCTATCTTTTTCTCTCTTTTATCCAACTCACTCACTTTCAAAACCTCCCTGCCACACCTAACCCTCCTAGCTCTCACCCATCTCTTACCTACTCTTAACTTTCCCTCCACCAGGTAGTGGTCAGACATACCTCCACCCTCCCCTCTCAGAACTCTCACATCCAACAATCTTCCTATTTCATTCCTAGACACAACCACATAGTCCATCAAGGCTCTATCAACAACCCTTCCACCCTCCTGTCTCACCCATGTATACTTATAAATATCTTTCTTCTCAAACAGCGTATTCCCTAATCACCATCTCTCGCTCAACACACATCGCTATCATTCGTTCCCCATTTTCATTTCTTCCAGGCACACCATGCATACCAACTACGCCTTCAACTGCTACATTTCCCACTCTAGCATTCAGATCTCCCATCATTACCACATTCACATTCGCTCCAAAACTCTGCAGACACTCATCAACATCATTCCAGAAAGACTCCTCTCTTGTTCATCCCTTTCACTACCAGGCCCATATGCACTCACAAACACCACAACTCACGTTCAAATTTCGCTTTCACCCACATCAGTCTCGATGACACCTCCTTCCATTCAATCACACACTGCTGCACTTCCGGACTCACTAACAAGGCCACACCTTCTCTTGCCCTTCCTCTATCAACACCTGACAATCTTCCATTCACACTTCCAAACATATATTCCCCCTTCCCTTTCATCTTCGTTTCACTCAAAGCTAACACATCCAACTTTCTTCCCACAAACATTCTCCCAATCTCCTCCCTTTTAGCCTCAATTGTACTACATCCACGCACATTCATAGACCCAATCTTCAGGGTGCGGGGATAACTCCATCCCCCGTCCCTTTCTCTGGCCTGTCTCTTTTTAGGAACTAAAAAAACAGAGGAGGGGGTCCCTAGTCCCCTCACCCCGCCCCTTTTAGTCGCCTTTTACGACACGCAGGGAATACGGTGGCAGTATTCTTCCTAACACAACCCGGCCGCAGAGTAGTAGCACCACCCCATAGTGCGGCCAGGTTGTGTCCCCCCCGCCACTTCTCAGGTTTCAAGCAAAAACTCCCAAGTCCTCAGGGATCATTTGAATCTTTCCTCCATCCTGGACCACAAAATATATGGGGTATGTATTTTCCGCTCTTTTGGGATATTATTTCCAGTGAAATTCTGTTTGTTGGCAGAAAAAATGAACGGTGGTTTGTTAACAGACGAGACACTGCAAGCGTGATGAGTTTATTTTCGACTGTAATACAACTCATTTGCATTACGGTTCGTGAAAGACGGAACACACAAAAGGGAATGAAATACTGAAAGAAAAGTAAATCGTAATGGACCACAAAGTTGTCCAATCATGTAATCATCCGTCTGTGTGTGTGTGTGTGTGTGTGTGTGTGTGTGTGTGTGTGAGCTCGTGTGTGTGTGTATATATATATATATATATATATATATATATATATATATATCGCGGTAGGTGGGGGGGCTCACCATCCGCTCACTCAATGTACTGCTGCTCTCGGGAGTCTGCCCTGTCCTCTCCTTCATCCTTCTTTCCTTCCATTTTCTTCTGTCTTTCTTTCCTTCATTCTTTCCTCGTCTTTCTGCCTACGGGTGACTTTACACTCCCTCTTCTGGCTTTCATTCCTTCATTTTCTCCTCCTCCTTCTGCCCGTGGGTGACTCTATACTGAGTGACAAGCCAAATGGTTTCCTGTACACCAGGAAACCATTTGCTACGCTGGGTGTTAACCATATAACCAAATTTTGGCGCCTGGTGGTTTAGTGGGTAATTATTGTGCTCCAATCGGATTGAGTCGGTGAAGGTTTATATCCAAGGGATGGTTAGAGTTTATTGCTCACGCAATGCCACTCAGGGATGAGTGAGGCTGGTCACCCTCATCTTAAATGTCAGGATCAACTACCTAGCCCCGGGCTCCTACGCTCCTCATGGGGCAAATAGGATTGGATGATGAATGAATGATGATGAATGAAAAAATATATATATAAAGAGAGAGAGAGAGAGAGAGAGAGAGAGAGAGAGAGAGATCTTGTAGTGAAAGGGAGTGGAAACTTTCCAAACCGTTCATAGGCAAAGGTCCCCCGTAAGATGACAAAAATCGTCTGTGGAAGCAACAATAAAAGAGAATTGATGTCATGGTAATGTTTGGATTGAGGTATTATGCCAGAATTGAGACGCTACACTTTAAATAAAATGATCAGGCTTTGGCGCGCGCACGCACACACACACACACACACACACACACACACACACACACACACTTCACATTATATATATATATATATATATATATATATATATATATATATATATATATATATATATATATATATATATATATATATATATATATATATATATATATATATATATATAAGTGGTCATGGACATTCTCCACAAGCATGCTTTTTGTCTATATGGACTGGCAAAGCCATGGGCGAAATTTTAGCATGATTTAATAATATTTAGATGTCGCCCAAATATGCATATTGTGGTATTCATGAGCTAACAGAGCCCTACGTATACATGTTACTTGCATTTTACTTCCCAATAGAGCGTTTTATGTGATCTATTGTGTTTTTATCTTAATGACTTCATCACGAATACGATCATTTGAAAAATAGTTTTGTAATCAAAAGTTGACCGTATATGGTGATTTTGCAGACTCTGATGTGATTTCCAACCGGAAGCAATACTCAAACTTGTGTCTCATTTTTAGGTCATATGGCTGAAACTAGAATAGATCCTGGTGTGTGGCTTTTAGGGAAGCCAACTGGAAACTGCCAAGACATAGATTACCTACATGGTTGGACGCACTCCTTCTAGTGCAGTAGACCATGTTGATCAAGCACAAACCATACCAACGAGTTTTAATCTGACTTGTCAGGCGGTTATGGAGATCTGGGATCGGGCTCAAATCCCGACTCAGCTGATCTATACTTGTGTCCGGAAACTTTCAAAGTTTTTCGATCGCTACCTCACACTAAAGAAGCATAGGACCAGGAAAAGTGATCGCGAGAAAATAAATGAAGATATCTTCAAAGCAGACGCTGCGGAACTATTCGACATTTCAGCTAATGATGTCATGAGCACCATTGCCAAGGAGGAAGATCGGAAATTCTTATGCATGCAACGAGAATATGTCCATTCTTGTAGCATGGCTGGCACTGATAAGGAAACCACTGCAAGAGAAGAGCGAAGAAGATCCAGATTTAAGAAAAACATGATGGCAAAATACAGATATCAATTGAAACAGCGCCAGCTGGAAGGAGCAAACACCTCAACAATTTTTACTGAGTCCTTATCATCCTCTACAGAAGACGAAGGTGAATTTAAACCTGTTGGTAGCACTCATTCTTTAACTGATGCTCTTCACTCGAAACGTTTTAAAAAGGATGACACCATTAACATTTTCAAATCCTCAGAAGTTATCGGAGCATTGGATCGAACAAATGTTTCAGAGAGGAATGCAGCTTTCATAACAGGTGCTGTAGTTCAGGCATTAGGACATGATCTGTCAGGGGTGATGTGTTCTCGGAGCTCTGTTCGTCAGTACTGAGAAAGTGGGCGGAAACAAGTAACTCAAGAAAATATGGAATCATTCTCGGTAGAAGTACCTGTTCTCGTTCACTGGGATGGAAAACTTCTTCCAGCTACTGAAGCACATAAGAAAAGTGTAGAGCTTGTTGCAATCCTGATTACATTCAATGGCCAACAGAAGTTGCTTGGCGTCTCAAAGATCGAAGGAGGAACAGATGAAGCCCAGGCTCAAGCATGTCTTCGAGTTATGATGTAATGGCACGTAGACACACATGTAAGAGGTCTGGTTTTCGACACGACTGCATCACACAATGGCTTGCATCGTGGAGCTTGTATTAGAACTGAAGAGACGCTGGGTAACAAGCTTGTATGGATTGCCTGTCGGCATCATATTCTTGAAGTTGTCCTTGCTTTCGCATTCGCCGCAACTTTTGGTCCAGCAGGAAGTCCTGAAACAAGCCTCTTGCGATTCCAGCGGGAATTGCCATCCACGCCACATGAAGAGCCGGTCTCAGTACCTGATAGCTTATTTGAAGTTCATTACGTAGCGAAGTGTCTTATCACTCTGATCGAGTGTTACAATAGCACTGTGACCCAAAACGAGGACCAGAAACATTATCTCCTGCAACTCTTGGCTAACCACCGAAAGCAGTTGCCCAAAGCATCCAAGAAACACTGATGAGTAGAAAGTAACTCAGTTGATGAAAGAAATTCATGATCACATTTAGATATGTATTTTGTTTTGAAAGTTATAAATGTTGTGTGCGTTAGGAAAATCACTGTTTTCTGAACCAAAGTAGTTGAATGCAGGAATACTGCCAAGTTAGGCGACCTCTAATTTTTCATAAAATAGCAAAAAATTTTGCAGAAAGGCTATACAGACAGTACGACATGAAAACAAATTTGTGGAGAAATTTTTGGAGAGAAAAACATTTTTTAGACCACCCTAATATATATATATATATATATATATATATATATATATATATATACATATATATATATATATATATATATATATATATATATATATATATATATATATATATATATATATATATATATATATATGCTAGATACGTCTTTGACAGCGCGGACCATAGAACCTCCTTTAGATATTTAGGGCTCTACCGAAAATACTGAATAAGGTTACACTAGAATTGCACCTCATCTAAAACTTTGTGGCAGGGTGGTGAGATTATTTACCACATTTCTCCTAGCCAAACAAGAATTCTGTATTTTACTACAGAAGAAGGAAAAATGAAAGAGTTAGTGGTGAGGGGTTTCTATCAAATTGACAGAAATCTTGCAGAGAACATTGCTAATCACAGCAGTGCATCTGACAGAGTAGTATGGACAGTGCCCACAATTTCGCTGACTAGGCAAACGATACGCCCTGAATGTAATACAGGTATATGCACCGACTTCTCAGAGCTTAGATGGAGTAATAGAAACATTCTATGACCACATTTCCCAGGTCATGGAAGAAGAAAACACCAAATATACTACACTCATGGGAGTCTTCAATACGAAAGTTTGTCAAATCGAGAAATCGAGAAGGATGTATGGAAGAATTCGGAAAGGGAGAAGAGAATGAGAGAGGGGAAATAGTGGTAAATTTTACTGAAATACATGAGAATAATGAAAACACTCTTTCACAAAAGAACAAGAGAAAATGGACCAGGAAAAGTCCAAATGAAGAAATAAAGAATGAAATCGATTTCGTTAATGCAGATAAGAACAGTACGATCATAAATGTCACGGCTATCAACAAAGAAAATACAGTATAGGATGTGACCATAGAATGGTGGGTTGCACAACCAGACTCACTTCCAGAGGTGAATGAAAGAAGCTGTTTAGAAATAAAAAGATAAGCCCGATATCGAAACAAAGCAGCCTTTTTGTTAGAAATAACAACTAGATTTCAGGCTCTAAGTTATGGTGAGTGCGACATTGATGAGCTGAATGATAGATTAACAAGTGTGCAAAGATATTCAGCGAAGGTAGTAGAGAAAGCTAATGGAACCAAAGCCAAGAAGTATTCAGAAATGACCATCGAGCTCATGAAAAGAATAAGAGGAATAAAATAAGTTTATCAACAAGTGACATTGAGAAGAAAAAAGAAAGAGAACCATGGGTCAGATTAGAGAAACCATCAAAAAAAGAAAAAGTCTGAAACAGATCCAGAATATAATGGCACTAGGAGAGCAACAAATTATATCACTGAAAGACAAAAACGATGAAGTCATTAAGTGCAGAGATAGGATGGTGAGGACAGCTGAAGAATTTTACAAAGAACTGCATGCATCAAACACAATAGCAAAATTTTCAGTTGAAATAAGTGAAATACCTGAGGTAACACAAGACGAAATAAACATTTCTCTTACAAGTATAACAAGAGGGAAGGCTCCAGGAGAGCATGGAATAGTAGCAGATTTACTGTCGAATGCAGGAGTAGAAGTACAAAACAGGTTCACCCACATATTTACTCGGTGTATAAAGATGAAATTTCACAAAACATGGTGTAATGTAAGTTTTTTTTTTTTTGCTTTGCAATAAAAGGCAACACAATAGATCTTAGCACCTATAGATCCTTTACCTTATTACCAGTTATTTACAGACTCTTCACTAAAGTCCTTACGAACTGAATAGCAACAAATTTGGATGATAACCTCCTGAACAGGAAGTATTCTGAAGAGAGTATTCGACTAACGATCATGTACACAAAATGAATCAGCTAATATAAAAACCTACAGAATAGAATCAATCACTGTGCTTCATTTATGTTGATTACGAAAAGGCTTTCGAATCAGTGGAGCATACAGCAATTATAAATTCATTGCAGGAACAAAGACAAAATGAGAATATTCTAAAACTGCTCGAATGCATTTAAGAGGGAACTGCTACAGTTAAATACATAAAGACTCGGAAAAAAAATTAAGACTGAGAAGGGTGTGCGTCAGGGAGATACAATTTCACCAAAATTATTTACAGCATGCCTAGAAGGTATTTTCAGAAAGCTAGACTGGGAGAACAATGGGGTAAACATAGATGGAGAAAACCCCTCCAATTACAGACCAATAGCTGTCACATCTTCTCTTGGTAAGGTATTTGAAACTTTAATCAATAAGCATATTGTTAAACATATTGAATCCAACAACTTAATTAGTGATAGACAATATGGTTTTTGCCACGAAAGATCCACCATTGACATACTCAGTCTCTTAACTCATACCATTCATCAATCAATTGATCTTTTTTGGAGAAACTCATGCAGTAGCTCTTGATATCTCTAAAACTTTCGACAGAGTATGGCACCGTTCCCTGCTGTCCAAACTCCCTTGCTATGGAATAACGTCTTTTGTTCCTTTAATTTCTTCATATCTTAGTGACAGGAAAATAAGAGTAAAAGTAAATGATGTATATTCGAATTTCCACTCAATTAACGCCGGCGTGCCGCAGGGATCAGTTCTGGCGCCAACCCTATTTCTGGTTCATATTAATAATCTCTTATCTGTCACCCACAATCCCATTCACTCATATGCAGATGACTCAACACTACATAGTTCATTCACACTCAGACATCCATTTACAAAGTCTAATATCTCCACCTCTCAACTCAGTACAGCCATCTCCATAAATCAAGATCTATCTACAATCGGTGAATGGGGACAAAACAACCTTGTCTCTTTTAATGCTAGTAAAACTAAATATGTACAGTTTTCTAATAGACAGATATTGCCAGATCCATGCATTACCTTCAGTGCTAGTAATATTCCCATCTCAAAAAGTATTGAAATTCTTGGCATCTCACTTAACAGTGCCCTCAGCTGGACCTCTCATGTCAGATCACTTGCTAAAACTGCGTCAAAGAAACTTGGATTATTGTACAGAGTCCGTAACTTCTTCGCCGATGAGCAGTTAGCTATGAATTATAAGAGTCATGTGAACTCTCAGCTTGAATATTAGCCACCCTAGTGGAATGGTTGTGGAGAGGTTGAATTAAGACAACTAGACAAAATTCAGAACAAAGCTGTTAGAATCATTAACAACACTGCCATCACATTTAAACTACCTCCCCTGCAAGTAAGAAGGAATGTTGCCTCCCTTGCATTATTTTACAGATATTTTTTTGGCAAATGCTCAGACGAACTTGCATCCATGGTGCCACCTCTCCATGCCTTCCCTTGTGCTACACGGGCATCTGGTAGTGCTCACGACTGGAATGTCACTCAGCCATATTGCAGAACTTCTGCCTATCAGAATTCTTTCATTCCCCGAAGTGCATCTCTCTGGAACTCGCTTCCCCAGAGTTGTTTCCCTCCAAATTTCAACCCACAACTGTTCAAGTCTA